>NW_005367989.1:580567-590439 GCF_000412655.1 Myotis brandtii
GCATATAAGCCAAACCAATGGACATGGACAACAGGGGGATGAGAGCATGAGTCGGTGTGTGGGAGGGGAGAATGGGGGTTTAATGGGGGGGATGAGGACACATTTGTAATACCTTAACTAATAAAGAATTTAAAATAAAAGAAAAAAGAAAAAAAGAAAGAAAAAAATAGCTCCTTCCACTCTGCACCCTAGAATATATACCAGTGGTAGGTATGGCCTCTAAGGATATTTTCTCAAAGACAACAGGATGTAGGGGTCATTACCTCTGGCACTATAACCACCTTCACACAGACAACTCTTGATTATTTGCACCAATGAGGATAAACAGTGGAAATCTGAAAGGGTGGACTATCCATGAAAAATACAGTTATGGAAAGAAAGTAGCTTGATTTCTTGGAGAAGAGCTACCATACTTCTAATGACTTTATAGGAGTCCTGATGCTCAAAGTGGTTTGTTATGTAATGGCCCATCTACAGTGTGAATAATCCACACTGAGCTAATTAAAGCCTTACAAGAATGTTACTGATTCTCTTTCCAGAAATTCACGGAAATTTTGGGGTGGATATAAATGATGACAATAGAACTTTTAGACTCTGGAAATTTTTAAACATCATATTACACAAATGGATTTTGTCCGCAAATTAGTCTTAGAATTGAAAATTTTAAATGTTACAAAGGGTAATACATAAATTTCACACTATCATGTGAAAAGGGAAACATTTTTACTTATAAGCAATACTTAATTGTATATTTTAAAAAGCCTTGTTTTATTCTCAAAAACAATGCTTTTATCCTAAAATATATTTGCACACAGTAAACCACAGTCTGTCTACCTATCTAATAAACTATCTATGTAGCAAAGCACTTCATGTTTTTGCAGTTTAAGGGAGATTTATAAGACTAATGGCAAACAGATTTAATAGCAACAGTGACAGAAAGAGTTTTAAATAATAAACCTTAGTACTTGTTTATTTATTTAATTCTAATAAAGTTCCTGGCCCTAAATCAAGCATTTAAACATATTATATTCTCAGCCTGACTGTTATTTCATGAGTTCAGTTCATCCTCTCATATAGCTTTCCAAATATGTACTAAAATTATATTTTATTAACATAAACTGTATTTTTATAGGATACATTTTGTATTTCCCCCTATAAAATATGAAAAAGATGTGCCTTTGAAAGAAAATCATATTTTAGAGTTGAGGTCTGCATTTTCAAAGCACCATAGTTTATTGGGAAAGTCCTAGACTTGGGTACATCTCAAAACTTTCCTTTCTCATTTGGGAATTTATATTTGAGATCATTTTGACCTGGTATGCTAATTTCAGATGTACTCATGGTTTACATCTTTATAACCCAAATCTGAACTTTCCTTTAAGAAAAGTCCATTTAATTTTAGAGAAGTCTGACATTCTAAGAACTTAATGTTGCACAGCATCTATGGGAAGAGGGGGTGTATTTTCACAGTACTCACTCCTAGGGACCCTGATTAGTCTTAGTCAACATCATAGGCGGCCAAGGATACTGGAGTAGGGAGTCAGAGAGCTCAATCTCCTAGAAAGTAGCCCTGAAGAAACACTGGTCTAGGTAATCCCAGGCTTCATCAAATCTCAGTACAATAATTATGACTGTTGTCCATAAAAGTATACTGTTCAGAAAATCATAGAGCTTATTTTTTAGAGTTCTTTCAGATTAGACTAGGATTACATTGAAACTTGGTAGAATTTGTCACAGAACAATAGGTAGATCTCTCTTTGAGAAAAAATGCAAGATTACAAATATAAAATTAGAAAATTAAAATCAGAGCCTTGGAAGGAATTGTGCAAATGAGGGATGGTGAAACTTAAGGTTCATTTGCTTTGTGGTAAATTTCCAAGAGTATTATATACCTTTGGAAAATATAGACTTTTTTTTAACCCTCAACTGAGGACATGTTTCCATTCATTTTTATAGAAAGAGGAAGGAAGAGAGAAGAGAGAGAGAGAGAGAAAGAGAGAGAGAGATCGGCCAGCCACCTCCCAGAGCCTGGGTATGTGCTCTGGCTGGGAATTGAACCCGCCATCCTTCAGTTTATGGGGCAATGCTCCAAACAACTGAGCCACACCAGCCAGGAAGAAAATGTAGACATTTTGTCATATTTTCCCACTTCAGAAATGGTCTTCCATGAATCCTGGAGTGTCAGGTACCAGACCAAAATATGTTTGGTTAACTTATTACAAATACAAACAATATAATATGAGGACAAGTTTAAAAGTAATTGCCATGTGTTTATAAGACTTTTTCTTCAAAGACCATTGCTACCTGAATAACAGGTATCACTGTTCTCTAAAACCACAATGATATTTTCCATAGGTCCTTTCTTTACTTGACCAGTCCCTTATTTGCCCTTCTTGCACCCTGTTAGGGATAATGATAACTCATGAAGCTTTCTTCTTACTCTACTTTTGTGGTGTAATGAAAACCGTGTAAGGCAGACCTCTGATGAGGCTGCTCTCTGAAACCAGAGAAATATCCAAAGAGTGAATCCTGAATAAGTTGTGAGATTCCTCAGAGAAGCCACACAATTTTTTGATGGTCTTGAGGGGCCCTCAATGACCTGATTGTAGAATATTCCTTGGGGAAGCCAGAGGAATGCTAAAGAGAAGGGGGGTGGGGGTGACAAGTGGAGCTTGAACTAAAGTCAGCAAAGCTCTCTGGTCATGAAGATGCCATGGGCTTGCCATCCCCAAAGTGTTCTCACTTCTCTGTCCTCTACTTTGTGCTGGGGTCAATGTCACCTCCATGCTTGGAGCAGCCACTGCTGATGAGGGGACAGGCACAGGAGGGTAGATTGGAAACCATAGGCTGGGGAGTGGGAGTGAGAATAGAAGAAAGGGGAGAGAGCTCAGAGAGAGAAACCTCAGTACAGCTCAATGTCCTCATTTATATGTAGAACATAAAATATTTTGAAACAACTGACCCTAAAGTATTTTCCTCAAGAAGTGAATTACACTAAGCACCAAGTATGATTATAATTGCCTATGTGATCTTCACATACTTGACAAATCTTGAAGTGAAACTTTAAGCCTCCTTGAAAACACGACTATTTTAATGATCAGGCAACTGCTATCATACCATGCATGAGTTTTCCCAAAGACCTTTAAAGCATTTCCTCTTGGCAGGTTTTTAAAAGAGCAACATAAAATTCATCAATATTACTCTCTATGTTTTTATAAGTTCAAATAAAGTTTGGCAATTATTCCAGATAATCATATTTATAGGTTTTAGCTGTCAAAGGTAGTCTTCTTTATTTTTCTTTTACCAATAATTAGAGTGATTTAAATAAAACAATAACAACAACAATAAAGTGATCTCCTGAAAGGATAGTCAGTTCTTAAATTTCCTAAAACATTGTACTTGCTTAATGACACCATGAGCCCTTTCTAGAGGTAAAAAAAAAAATACACTTCAGGTATATAAAAACATGTTCTTTTCCAGGAGATAACTTGAGTTTTTGATCACTTACTGTCTTAATTTTATTATTGGTGAACATGACTTAATTTTTAATTTCTCTCATGGGCATAGCGTAATGTTACCTATCATCACTTCTCTATACCTGTCTTTCAATAAGTGAAAATATTCCAGACAAAAGCTATTTATGTCATCAAATTACCACCATGCTTCTTGAGTGGCTAAAAAAAATAAACAAACTAATCGCAGATATATTACTAGACAGGGAAATGACAAAATTTTTACTTCTCCTCTTATTCCTAGAATGTAAGTATATATTCTTCATGTGTATTACTTTTAATGATCAAAAAATCTGAAATAGTAGTTGTGACTAAAACAAATGTGCATATATGATAATATGATTCTCAGCTGCACCATAATGTTCTGGATGTAAATGTACTGAGAGGAAAAGAAGTAAACTGAATATTGCTTTTAAAATAGATGGACAATTATGCATCAGATAAGGAGAGGAACAGGAAGAAAGGTCATGCCAAATAGAGGCTTAGGAAAGGGAAGGAAATATTAAACAAATGTCAAATAAACAATGATTGCCTATGTGGGGATCACGAGCATGGTGCCAGATAAATGGTAAACATGTAAAAAACCAACTCCTTTGGGAAAAAAGTATCTATGTGCTTTCAACTACATTAGAGTAATTTGATAATATTATGGATGGTGGGTTAACTTGTATTTTTGCAAGAGTAACTCTCAATTTAAGGATAATATACCTCAAGGCAGGCTTTGTTTTTTTTATTACTTTTATTATTTTTATTATATAACCATGCAACAGTGATCATAAGTCTTCGTGGTAACAGCAAAGAAAAATTACCAAGTAAAGAAAAATTACCAAGTTTTAAAAGTACACTAAGGTGTAAAATTATGTCAATTTTATGTTGTACTCATTCAATAAATTTGCAATGTGTGATTATTATAATTTAACTAGAAATAATAATAAATTATATAGAATTTACATTTCTAAAGCAGTATGAAGAATATATTAGTGGCTTAGTTCTTGGCAAGAGGGCTACATCTTACATCTATACAACAAGATTCCTTTAGTTGTATCTAGGACAGTTATTTAGATGAGGATATCTTAATAAATATTGCAAAAGAAAATATATGACACTTAAATTTGCTTACACTTCATGGAAAAATTCAGATGTGACTTAAAGAATGTTTGTCACCATAAAAATGAGCTTTCTATACATTTTTAACAGTGATTTTTAATCATATACCAACACATAGGTTTTTAATGATTTTGGAACCAATCATCATTAATAGTTTTATAAAATATAGTAACATTAACTTCCCAAATAAACTAAAATTTTTCTTTACCTACAATTGCATACCTTTTAGTGCCTGCTGGTTCTCATAAGGAGCAGAATCTATTAATGCGATTTCCTGAGAACAGCACTCATCACTTATATTCACTTATCTTAATGAACACAGATTTTAAAAATACAGTAATGGTGAAAAAGTTAAAATAAGACATTGGTAGCAGAATTTCAAAAAGAATTAAAGTGCAAGATAAACATTAAAACTTATCAATGGAAGCTCCAGTCAGACTAAAACACTACTGGGGCCCTTCAGTGTCAAGAGAAATATTTGGTGGTTACTCAGTGTACTGCTAACTACTTCTTACATGAACAGGATACTAAGAAACTTTATCACAAAGTTACCTTCTAAATATATTACATCTTACTGTTGGCTATTTTCATTGATAAAAAATGGATGATCAGATAGTCCATGTTTATAACCATACACCATGCTAAGAGGTTAAACAGTTACAAAGAAAGGGGAGAAAACTGAGCTTAGCCTTTTAGTATCCATGCTCTGGAATCTGGATGCTTAAGGTTAAAGCATAGCTCTGCCATCTCACTATCTGAGTGATCTTCAGAAAGTTGTTAAATTTTGCTTTAAGTCAGTTTTCTCATGTGAAAGCTAACAAAAATAAAAAGAGATTGTAGTGAGGATAGGCATGTATGCTTTTAGCATAGGCTCTGCTACAGTGTAAGCAATCAACACAAATTAACTGAAGATGCTATTAATAAAGTTCATAACATTTCAACGATATCAGTAGAAGGTTTTCAACAGAGGAAATACATGATCTAACTTAAATTTTAAAAGGTTCATCTATGCTTCAAGGTTGAGAACAGACTGCAGAGGGCAAGAACAGAATGAAAAAAATGATATAAGTGGCCAATGTAGTGACAGCCAACTTGAGAGTGGAGGAAATGGTGAGAAGTGGGAAGGTTATAGAGATATCACAAAGAGATTACCTTATTAATGGAACATGGGGTGTGAGAAAAACAGAAGCATCAAGATAATTTAAAAATTGTTGACTTTTTTTGGTGGAGAGGGTTGTGTATTTATTTGTTTCTGTCCAAGTGACTAGAAGGATGGAGTTAGATGTGGCAAGATACCCGGATGGGGATGATTATGCAGATGTAGGTTTGAGATGAGGAGATGAGAATGGCCAGGAATTTGGTTTTGTACACATTCGGGTAGAGATGCCTATCAGACATCCATGTGGAAATGTTAGGGAAGCACTTTGATAAACAAGAGGAAGGTCTGGGCTGAAGATTTAAAAGTGGAGTCACCATTGATTAAATTATATTGTATGGGATGAGACCCAAATTTGAGATGGTAAATTGAAAGCAGGTAATCCCAAGCAGACATTGAACCACAGGTAAACTAAGTCTTCCTTGACAGAGATATTTTTTAAAACCCTTAAATTATCTGAATAATTGCTGAGCTGCATGCATACTAAACTTTGTTTGGCACTGTCTGGATAATGTTAAATATGTCGGGAAATCTCACAGTCTTTAAAGCAACAGATCATTGTGAAAATAAAAATTCACGATTCTAAGAAACATCTATCATGAAATGTGCATATTGGAATAAGAACACAGGAAGTTGCCAATACTTAGGAAGGAGAGAAGTTTAGGCAACAGAACTCAACTGTTGATCCAACGTACACTAATCACTGGTTATAAGATTCAGACATTAAAATAACTCACCACAATTCAAATGGGAAGCTGGAAATAGTATTTAATAACTTGGCATTTACTGATTCAGCCAGCCCGTCACTGGGAATAAAGATGAAGAGTCCAGCGCAGCAGGCGTGGCTCAGTGGTTGAGCCTCGACTTATGAACCAGGAGGTAAGGGTTCGATTCCAAGTCAGGACACATGACTGGGTTGTGGGCTCGATCCCTATTGTGGGGTTTGCAAGAGGCAGCCGATTAATGATTCTTTCTCATCATTGATGTTTCTCTCTCTCTCTCCTCTCTCTCTCTCTCTCTCTCCCTCTCTCTCTCTCTCTCTCCCTCTCTGCCTAAAAATCACTAAAAACATTTTTTTAAGCTGTGGTACATTGACACAATGGAATATTTCCCGGCTGTAAAAACGAAGGAACTCTTACCTTCTGCGGCAGCCTGGATGGACTTGGAAATTATTTGCTAAGTGAAATAAGCCAGACAGAGAAAGACAAATACCATATGATCTCACTTATATGTGGAATCTAATGAACAAAATAAACTGACAAACAAAATAGAACCAGAGGTATGGATACATGGAACAGACTGACAGCTGTCAGAGGGGAGAGGGATTGGGAGGGGACTGGATGAAAGAAGATAAAAAAGAGATTTAGCCGAAGAACATATATGCATAGCCCATGGACACAGAGAACAGTGTGGTGATGGCCAAAGGGAGGGAAGGTGGGGACTGGGTGGAGGTGGGTAAAGGGGAGAGAAATGGGGGACATCCATAATAGTCTCAACAATAAAAAAAATTAAAGTAGATAATAATAAAAGCTATGACTATATCATAACATCACTTGCATATAAGCTATGAATTTCTATTTACAAAAGCCTTTATTTGCAGGAAGAGGTTTTTTTAAAATATATTTTTATTGATTTCGGAGAGGAAGGGAGGAGAGAGAAATAGAAACCTCAATGATGAGAGAGAATCATTGATTGGCTGCCTTCTGCACACACCCCACTGGGGATCCAGCCTGCAATCCAGGCAACCCGAGCCCTGACTGGGAATCAAACCCTGACCTAGTTCATAGGTCGATGCTCAACCACTCAGCCACTTATTAGGCACCTCTGGGATCCATTGTGAGTGAACAAGACCCTGTTTCTTCCTTAGCCTTTAACCGTCCATGAGGCAAACTCCAAAAGCTTCAAAAGTAAAAGAAATAATCTCTTTTGCTCTGAGAAAGCACATTATAATACTTAAATCTATTTCGGCGACAAAGGCCCCAGTTATCAACGGGGTGACTTTAAGATATATCTTAAAAGTAAGTGCTAAAAAAATTATGTGACACTTTTAAATATTGAAAATCATTCCACATTTTTAAGACCTCTCTCAATTAAAAATATGACTTGATTAGTCATATTTGAGTGAAGGGTTAAAAAAATTATGCAATAGATTTTTTCAAGATGGGTTTCTTCCCCACCCCATCCTCATCATTATATTAGGCTCTTTGGGCTTTAAAAGGTACTTTAATTCATAGGCTTTTGGTTAAAAATAATTTCTTTTATGATGTTGTGTAATAATGTCCTAAAGCACCCAGTGACAGAGCCAAATGTCTCCCAGATGCACTGGTCAATGGGAATGATTACATCCAAACCAAAGAGTTAGAGCCAAAGATAAGGGCCTCACAGTGGACATTCACGTGTGTGCTGGCAAAACTCTTGAAGAGCATACATACCAGGAAATTGAGTGTATGATGTTTATTTAATTCATTAAAATGAGGAAAATTAAATTTACTTTTCATTAGGTGAAAGGGAGACAAAAGCAAGGCCACAAATGCTGGACTGGCTGTTGATTCTTGTTTCAGAGTTATTTGTGTTAGAAGTTTTATTATAATTAAATATATTTTAATATTGCCAAGATGTAATAGATGAATAAATAATTTGATATCACTAACTGAAATGCCATTTACTGAGAGATTATTCTTTTTGCTGAGTGGGAAACTGAGATTTATGAAAAATAAATAAAGCAATAAATCTTCAAGCATACCAATTGCTTCTGATGGAATACCAAGAAGAGGGCATTTGAGGACTGAACCTACAGGGCAATCATGCAATGTCCAAGTTATGGTGGGTGAGAAAAGCAGTTGTCTTTCTAAAGTAATTAAAAAGCATCTGTAAAAATACTGGGCAACCAGTTCATAACTCCATGTCATGTCATGTGGTCCTGAATCCCCAATGAGATTTGGCTGTGTGAGCATCCAGGACTAGTAGACAAGAAGCAGCAACTGACTTTACCTACATATGCACTTTCATGGCCCTGAGAAAGTGAGAAGATCCAATTAACACAGAACAAAAGCAGTGAGATTGGCCTGCGCCAAACCAGAGCACAGTTCAGACTGTGCCAAATATCTGAGACAACGTGGAAAATTAAAACAACTATCCGGACATGTGCTCTATGGAATTCCACATGAAATGTTTCTACATATTTGCATTTCAGAAGACCTACATATGGAGTCTTTCCTTTTCATTCTATCCTGGTTCAGACTTTCATTAACTGCTGGGCTATAACAATAGGTTCTCAGTCAGTTTCCCCAACTCCCATCCGTCTTCACTGCAGAACATACTCTGCACTGCTGTCATATCAGTCTTCTAAATGACTACTCTAGTAATATCATTCCCCTACTCAAAATCCATCAATACCTCTTCATTGCCTACTGAATCAACCAGAATTTCCTCACCCAAGCACTCCTACTATGCTGCACACACCACCCTCTCTGTCCTAATTTCCTACTATTCCCCCACTTTTGAGTCTCTTTGCATTTAGCCAACAGGACAGTCATTCCCCAGGAATACCAGGCACGAAGACTGTCTCTACATCTTTGTTCATGTTCCCACTGACAGGAACATGGCATCACTCTCCATTCCTGCTTCTCATTTCTAATTCTACTTCTCCATGAACCTTTTCTTGCTCTCTCTCAACCAGATGGTCTCTTTCTCCTTAGAATCTTCACAGTCCTTTGGAAATGTCTGCAGTGATCAACACTCTCTCTTTCGTGTCTTGATTATTTATATACTAGAGGCCCGGTGCACAAAAATTTGTGCACTGGGGTGGGGGTCCCCCAGCCCGGCCTGTGCCCTCTCACAGTCTGGGACCCCTCAGGAGATAACGACCTGCTGGCTTAGGCCTGCTCCCGGGTGGCAGAGGGCAGGCCCAATCCCTAAGTGCAGCCCCTGGTCAGGCTCAGAGCAGGGCCGATTGGGGAGTTGGGGCGCCGCCCCGTCATGCACAGAGCAGGGCGGATCGGGAGGTTGCAATGCCACCCTCAGTCACGCTCAGGGTAGGGCCGATTGGGGGGTTGGGCCACCGCCCCCTGTCACACTCAAGGCAGGGTCGATAGGGA
>NW_005367989.1:591615-601794 GCF_000412655.1 Myotis brandtii
TTTGTTTAGCTTCTTATTTGCAACATAGTAATAGTTGCTTAGAGTTGCAGCTGAGAGGCTGGCAGCGGCAGGTGGGGAATCTTGGAGTCCGCAGTCACTGAAGCAAGTAAGCCTCCCTGTTCGCTTCAGTGCATAGCTGCCGGACACCATCTTGGCTGACAGTTAATTTGCATGTACTCACTGATTAGCCAATGAAAAGGGTAGCGGTCGTACGCTAATTACCATGTTTCTCTTTTATTAGTGTAGATTCTGTACTTGTCTCCTTACACTTAAAGATAGGGAGCTTGTGGTTTGAAGAACCTAACACATTGCTCAAAAATGGGCAGTCAGTACTTATTTGTTGATTTGAATTAAATTTAGCAATACTTGAGTTCTCCTTTAGTGATTGGGTGCTGGGTGATTAACACTGTAGGTGGATCACAGTTGATTCTGAAGGCCCATTCCCCATTTTTTTTTCTTTTGTTTGTATATAGCCACCAAGACAAAGCATGTATAATTTTTTCTTTAAAAAAATCTTTGCGCCAGGGGATTGTCAAGGGCGGGGAAGAAAAAAAAAGGACACATATGTAATACCCTTTGTAATACTTTAAGCAATAAAAAAAAATAAACAAAAAAAAATCTTTGCTATCAAACATAAAATAAAGTAAGCAGTATTTATCAGAAATGTGTCTGGTGTATTGCAAATTATGCATACAATTGCATAACTAAACATTTGCAAACATGTGAGCACGCTTAATCTGAATTTAGGCACAAGCACATCCTTCACTATTCATTAACAACTGCTTGAAGATATTTACTTTTATGAAAACAATGGTTTCATATAAGAATAAGTAGATATGTGCAATCATTTTCATTTGTAAATATGGTAAATATAAGCTAGTAATATTTTATTTTCTATCACTGTAACTTATAAGAGTGACCCTAAACTCTAAAAAACACATTCAATACCTACAAAAGTGATTTTTATGAACATCCATAATTTTTGAAGCTCTCTTCTCTCCTAATACAGCACTCTCTTGATACACCTTCAGCCTCCTATGTTGGTTCCTTGGAGATTTCTTCCTTCTTTTCTCCTCTATTATTTGAAATTATTAACTAACTCTTCATGCCTAGTACATTGTTCATCACTCCTAATCTTTTCCTTAGAAAACTGACTCATAAATTTACATATTTCCATCCTAAGTTTGTCACCATCCTAAGTAAGTACCATATCAAGTACACAGTTGTCCCACAATAGATATGTCTTGAAAAAAATAGTTTATAACATAAACATTCTAGTCCAATCTGTGAGGTGGCTATAGTATATATTCCCTGCAATGACCTTCTATCACTTTAAATTCAATGTATCCCAAACACAACTCAATATTTTCCATTCTCCTTCAAACCCCCAAATACTCTCAATTCCCTGCCCCTGGACCCCAGTCTAATTTCCCTCTATTCTTATATCACATGGTCTCAAAACATGGAAGTCATTTACTTTCTTTCTGTCTTCCCCTACCTAAAATGTTGATTATTCCTATTATTATATCCTTAAGGTCTTATTCTGGGCTATGTTTATGGCATGAACTCAATCATAACAGCTAGCATTTACTCAGTGCTTACCATATGCAAGGCACTGGGTTCCATATGTATTAATTTTCAAAGTAACTCAATGAGAAGGTGCTACTATTATTTCTCTTTTACAGATGAGAAAGACAAAGTATTTCAAATACTTATTGAGAAGAAGAATATGTAATTGTATATGAAACTATCAATATACAGGAGTTTGTATAAGTTTCTATCACCTAGTCAAATACATAATATCTATCATTTATTTTTTCCTATAACATTTTCTCTTATAAACACTTGCAAATAGTTGTTTTAAAAATATTAAGATAATGTCACTTTATTTTGATAAATAATTATCTTTACTAAGAGAATGAACTGTTTTTATATCCACTTAGCAACAGGTACATTTTGCACTAGCAAAATAAAATGCCACATTTGCAAATACATTAAAGATATTATTCAGATCTTGACATTAATGCAGTTATTCAAAATAACAATTTTAATAAGTAGTATATGACCACAACCATAAATTAATGCAGCTCATAAAAATCACCAAAATATAATAAAAATGCAAAAAGGCATTTTTTATTTTTTTAGGTTTCACTTTTGAGCACCATTCATTCTTCTTCTCTCTGAATACTACTGACAGAAAATTAACATCTATGAAACAAATTTCACAAATAGAGAAGGAGGTAAAGTTACATAGACTGATAAAACATGTACCCAAACCAAAAGGGACCCTTACAGCAAAACTGAAGGGCTAGGGGGAGAGAGATTCATTCAGTGTATCTGAGTCACACAGTAAATGGCTCGCTCCACTGATTCTGACAACCTGCCTGCCGGCTGTAACCAACACAAAGGCTTTAAGACATGGGCGAGTCAGAAACTGTGGCAGCTGAAACATATTCTAGGGAATCTAAGGGAGATGCCCCTCTCCTAAAATAAACTGAAACCTATTCTTGTGGAATAAACACCCTATGAGAAGTCCTAGAATCTGCAAGTGCCTGTGATTTGGGGTACAGGTTTCCACTACAATGGAGAACATACCCAGGATGCTGCAAACCATAGCACAGAGGGAAGGAACGATGAACTAGGCGCCAGCTGGGTGCCTGGCTTTTTACTTACATCATTTCACATAGTCCTCATGATACCTCCGTGAGGCGGGTCTGACCATGCTCATTTTACAGACGAGGAAACTGGGACCGGGAGGGTTCCTTGTTTAAGACCATACTCAGAAGAACTTGTGAAGCTGAGTTGACCTGTGTCTTCTGACGAGCAGGGAGTGTTCCTTGTTCACTGGTATAGAACCTCTTTTCAGGATTAAAATAGAATACAGCCATTTTTTTTTTTTTTAATTAAATCTTTATTGTTCAGGTTACATTTGTTCCTCTTTTTTTCCCCCCCCAGAACTCCCCTCCTCCCAGTTCCCGCCCCACCCTCCGCCCTCACTCCCCACCCACTGTCCTCATCCAGTATTTTTGAAGTGGTTGTTTGCGGCAGCAGTCTGCGGTGTTTACCTATGCCGCCATCTTGGTCTCCTCCGAATACAGCCATTTTGATATTAATAAGTGTGCCTTCCACCTTTCCAAAGGCCCCTGAGCAATTCCTGTGACTAGGGTGGGGGGAGAGGTTGGCTGTGATATGGATCAGAAAAAGCCGAAAGGAGCCGAGGATATTCAGGTCCTCTTCACATCAAGTCAGGAATGGAAGGAAGTGAGAACTATTCCCAGTTCCATTCTAGAGAATCACCACCAAGCTCTTTGGGCTTTTTGCAGGAAGGAAAGGAGGGGGGGAAATGAGGAGAAAGAAAAGGAAGAGAGGAGAAGGGAACACTGGGGGGAAAGAAAAGTGAGTGGGACTCTAAGTCGGAGAGAATGATTCATAGGCGCTAATATCCCACTCCACAAAGGAAGCAATAATTACAACTTCTTCATCTGAAAAAAGACACGACTAGAAAGCTTCTTTCTCTCTCTTTCTTTGGTTCTGTCTCAAGCACTTTTAAAGTTGCCTACACATTACAGAATGCTTTGTTTGATTTCCTTTTAATGTCTTAGTGACTACTTGGAGTGTTTTTAAATTTATGTATAGTACTGGTTGTTTACAGACAGGTCCCATGGAAAATAAAAAGAAAAAGATGTGAATATTCAGGTGTGAGTGTGTGCATAGAGAAGCAAGGAAAAGGTAATTAAAGGAGATGGAAGAAGCTTATGAAACCATGTTTCTTACCCTATTCACCCCCATCAAAAAACAAATGGTAATTCATGAATAAAATATAGTGTGGGTTTTACATCAGCATTATAAAGATTCTTATGAGTATAAGTTTTTAAAATGTTATTGTGTTATAAAATTTAATGAAAAATTTTTTCTTTCCCTTAAAAATAAACCCAAATACCACAGACATTTCCCCAAAATTCCAGCTGTCTGCTTGCTCTCCTTGTGTCTCCAGAGCTATTTTATTTTTCCTCCATTGGTAGTTAAAAGGTGTACTCTTTGACATGTAACACAATTTTAAAGAGTTTAACAGAATTAAGTTTTTTTTTGCCAGTGTGTTAAGCTGTTTATTTTCACAAAATTGAGCTACACCTTGCACAGTGTTTTAATTGGAAAACTTTCATTACTAGGTAGAAATTGTCATCTCAATGAAAGAATATACGTCCAAATCAAAGAAGAGTTTAGTCCAACAACTTGACAAGTGTACTGGTGTATGCATGAGTGTGAAATTTTGGAAGGACCAGGCATAGGGGGAAATAATTTCTAATTTGTACTAAAGTCCAAGAATATTTCTAATAAAAATATTTTTACATACTTCCACACCCAATGTATTGTATTTTTTCTTCCTATGTAATTTATTCCACTAAAGCAATCATAGCCCAAGTACATTTCTTTATAAATACAGAACATCCATCCATCCACCTATCCTTTCATTCATTCAATTCCACCAAAAGAACATTCTTTTTTAAAAATATATTTTATTGATTTTTTTACAGAGAGGAAGGGAGAGGGATAGAGAGTTGGAAACATCGATGAGAGAGAAACATCGATCAGCTGCCTCCTGCACACCCCCTACAGAGGATGTGCCCGCAACCAAGGTACATGCCCTTGACCGGAATCAAACCCAGGACCCTTCAGTCTGCAGGCCGATGCTCTATCCACTGAGCCAAATCGGCCAGGGCAGAACATTCATTTTGTACACACCTGGTGCCTGGTCCCATGCTAGGCACTAGGGAATAGAGACAAATGAAATATTCTTCCTACTCTTGAGAACTTTACAGAGCAGACTAAAGGGTTAGCAGGTAATTGTGGTACAGTGAGGAGGAAACTACATTAAATATATGGACAAAAGGCTTGAGAACAAGCTCTAAGAAGACAGAAACATTACCTCTTATCTCACCTTCACACTCAAGGTAAAATGTACAGTTCACAAGAAACAGGAGTTCTCAAATTATTCTCTCCTGCATTTGGCCTCTGTTCCTAATCCTTCCCACCTGTCGCCTCAAACAAGCTGACCGTTGGCATCCTTCATCCACCTAACGTAAGCATCACCTCCCCTGACTATCTTTCTCCTCCGTGCCCCACAGAATTAGTTGCTGGCTTAATGTATTCTCATGGCACACACAGGTTCCTCAGGTTTCTCCTTAAAATTATAACTACTTAAAGACAGGGGCTACTTCTTTCATCTTCGTATCACCAGTGCTCATCTCGTAAATGTGTGATGAACAAAAAAAGAGAAAATAATTACAAATAAACAAGACCCTACACAAATACATTGAATTGTACCCTCCTATACACATATATCCTTTCCCCCCCAATACCAAGAACTACTCTTTTTTTTCCTTCTGGAAAGGTAAAAATTTTAAATATTTTCTCTTTTAAATGGATTTTCCCCCCAGAGGACAAACCATTCATTACTCTCCTGGCAGAGAAAAATAGCAAAGTGTCAAAATGCCTAAGCCAGTTTGAAAATATTCTGGAATTTCTGTGTTGTTTTCTTTTTGCCTTGCTTTTCACAGAGCTATATAAATGTGGACCTGTTCTGAAAGTCAGCTTGAAACACACATTTCAAGGTCCTTGCAGGACTTTTTCTTTTTCTTTTTACATTTCATTTGGCTGGACAGTTGTTTAAAATGTGGTATCACCAGACTGCACCTATTTATATTGGTTATTTCAAAATAGATGCTTATGAGTCACTGCTTTTATATACTTTAGCTAGTCAGCCGTTCAGAGAAAAATAAAATGGTTACGGTAAATTATAAGAACAACAATTACTAGGTGAATGGTCTAATACAGATTAAATTATAAGAAAGAAGAAAAAGAAATTTAGTTTATATCTCAAAGAAGCACATTTTAATTGTCTGATCAAAGCAATAATGATATATTTCAGAAGAATGGAAAAAATGGAGTTTAGTATTAAAAAGAGTCACTATGTATTTATATCATGAATAAAAATGTGTAACAGTCAGAAAAGAAACACAACACTAGCAAGGAGAGACTGTCTGTATTAAATATATTTGGATATGTCAGTCACTGCAATATTTATTCAATAAACCAAGCTTCTGGGACTTCATTTCTATTTACCACCTGGTGAATAAAAATGTGTTAAGTTCGTGTTGCCTTGACCTTTTAACAAATTTTCATTCCTGAGTTATAGTCTACATTGGTGGTCGGAGTGGGTTGCCAAGATTTTGCCTGTCATCTGAATTTCCTTTCACTTGCAATCCCTCAGCTGGATTACACCATCCCAGATGACTGCACATGAGGTGGCAGGGAGAGCTGAAACATTTTCTATGCCCAGTGGCTTCACTGTTAAAAGAACTATTCAAGAACCATTACAAAACCATTAAAGCAAGGGCAGATTCTGAAGACTTTGGTCATTTGTGCTCCATGATCAGGATATCTAAATCAATGCACCTATGATATCTCACTGAGTGACACAAACTCTTTAAGAAGTCTGCAACTCCACATCCAGAATCCTGTGTATAGTCACAGAAACTGCACCATTAGTTGTCTTCCCTGGAGAATTTGACCACATTTATCTGAGGCCGTGTGTCTATCCATTAGGTCCTTAAGCCAGGTTCTCAGGTCCCATGGTCTATGAAATTCAGGAAATGTGTGCAATCATGTGTGTATGTACATGCACGTGTGCATATTTGTTTAAGGGGACAGTTCATAGTTTTCTCATATTCTGAAAGGAGCTGTGACCCCTAAATATTTGGAACCTTGTTTTTGCAGCAGAAGTATTGGCCAGGGATTCCTGACATATTTGCACCTCAGTTGCAAACCTCTCTGCTGCTGCCCATATATGCACAGCTGCGCACCTGTGGCAGGACACAGCCTGTGCTCAAACCATCTCCAGGCTTCATTTATTAGTTTGACCACATGAAGTAGCGCCTTGACTCTATCACAGAGTGACTTTCACTTGGCTGACTAATACGATTAAGCACACAATAAAACCGAGGAACTCAGAGCTAAAACTGGATTCTAATCCACATCATCTGGCCGAGGAGATTAACTGAGTGTAACCATCCACATTTCCTTTCTTTGGAATGTCTCCATACACACACACACACTTAGGTTTCTCTCTTTTTTCCTCTTCTGAGATATTTCAAACAGGAAAGGTCTAAGAATAGTAAAATGAATGTCCAGGTACCCATCACCCATTTGGCTATATTTCTTTCAGGGTTAGGCCTTTAAAACAAAAGATTTAAATATTCAGATACAGTTAAAACCTGCTCCCTCCATCCTACTTCCCTCCTTCTTTCCCCAGCTTTAAAAGCTATCGTTGTATCTATCAATTCTAAATATTAAAAAATATTTATACCATATATGTATGTTAGAGTAAGCAATGCAGAAGGATTGGTTTCTGTGTTCTAAAATATTATATAGTTGGTCTCATACTGTAAGAATGTTTTTGCACCTTATTTTTGGCTCAACATTAGGTCTGAGATTTATCACTACGGATTCATGTAGCTCTCATTCCTTTCAACTACTTACTGAGTGGTATTTTATCATGTGATGACACTGCCAGTTATTTACTCATTATTCTCTTCATGGATATATCATTTTTCTATTACCCATGATGCTGCAAGGGGCAATCTCATTACATCTCAAACGCCCATCTGCCTGCCACCCCACACTGGCTCCCCTGGTCAGGAAGCAAACTCCTTTCTCCTCGTGCACAGCACTACTGTTCTTCCAAGGTCAAAGTCTCAGCCTCATCTATGTCAGTATCCATGGTGCCTGGCATTACGCTTCAGTACATAATAAGTCTGCTATAAATATTTACTAAATTTAATTACCACTGGTTTCTCTGTATGGTAGTTGTTGGTGTACCTGGCCCAACTTTCTCAGAAGATTGCTTATGTTCCCTGGGGGTGAGTCTTGTTATGTACTTGTTCTTATCCACCAAGCTGTCATGCACATGTTCTTTATACTTAGGTCTCCAATATTTGTTGAATAATTGAATAAATAAAATAAAAGGGAAAATGTTAATTTCATTAAGTATGAGATGTCTTAATTGGAGTTGACATTTTATTTAAATTTTCTACCAACGTGGCCCTTTTCCACTACATTAAATGACTTTTCTGCCCAAGCTAGTTTATTGGTGCTTATTGGCAACTGAGATCCTAAAGGGGAATCATTCCCATGGGAACTTAAAAATAAGGGAACTAAATTTGCCCCATAATACATAATACATAGTCTCAGTCCTTCTCTTTTAATTGCAAAAAGAAGAGCTCCTTGCCTTATACCAGCGGTTCTCAACCTGTGGGTCATGACCCCTTTGGCAGTCGAACGACCCTTTCACAGGGGTCGCCTAAGACCATCCTGCATATCAAATATTTACATTATGATTCATAACAGTAGCAACATTACAGTTATGAAGTAGCAACGAAAATAATTTTATGGTTGGGTCACAACATGCGGAACTGTATTTAAAAGGCCAGAAGATTGAGAACCACTGCCTTATACAAACAAAGGAGGTTGATGTACGTACACCTGTGATTGGGCAGCTATCAGAAACCCTTGGAGCTTGAGGAACAAGCTAATCTTGGACAATCTGGTCTTTCTCTCTCTCATCTTATAACATCTCGCTTTTCTCTGGCTCTGATCCACTGCCCTCTGTCCCCTGATTAGGTTCCTCTACTTAACTTGTGTTTCTGCTTCCTCATATCTCTGCCTTATACTCTCCCTCACTGTCCAAGACCTGAACTCTAACTGATGGCACCCTTTCAATTTCACCTCTACCACAATTGACTTACCATGTTTGTGTTTCATCCCATGTCTCCATCAGACACCTGCCAAGGGCAAGACCACATGATAGAGAACAGATTTTTCTGAATGGACATAATAATAAACATTTTCTCGGCCAGATAGTAAACATTTTCAGCTTTGTGAGCCATAAGGTCACTGTTGTGACTACTTAATTCTGCTGTTATAGCATGGAAACAGTCATGGACAATACATAAATGAATGCGTAGGGTGGCATTCCAATAAAACTTTATTTATGAAAACAGGGAGCAGGATGGTGTGCCCTGAGGCCTAGGCAATGGCAGTCTCATCAAGGGCTGTGAATGGAAGGCATTTACTGACAGCCCTGATACAGAGTCAGGATAGGAATAGGCAATGGACCTAGATCTACAAGTCTTAATCAGAAACTGACTGTTCTATGCTTATGTTCACTAAGGCACCTTAGTGATGATGGTTTGGTTTTGCTCATGGCTCTGCCTACAAGAAGAGAAATAGTTATGTGCATTTGAAGATTTTAATCATTAAAGAGGCTTATAGGACTAGTAAGTAAGAAGAGTCCCTTCAAATGTGACTAACGTACACAAAGTAATGGTGACTCATATCTCAGTGCTCACAGATATGGCTAGAAGGTATTATATATAAACTAGAGGCCCAACGCAAGGAGGCACCCCGTGGGAGACCAGGACCCATGCCTGACCCTAGCACCGGCCGCCGCATTGTGTCTGCTGGGGTGGGGGCAGGCGCTCCTGTGTGTTGTGTCTTTGCTCCGGCCCGCCCCCAGCCCCAGCCTCTCCATCTCTCCATGTGTTATGGCTCCACTCTGGCCCGCCCCCAGCCCCAGCCTCCCCGAGGCCGCTGGGGTGAGGGCGGCACACAGTCCCCTCCCGCCCATCTGCATGTGCAGCTCATCCTGAGTGATCGTGATGCAGCCTCCTCCTGAGTGGTCATGATGCTCGGCTAATTAGCATATTTCCTGTTTATATAGATAGACTAGTGGCCCAGTGCACGAATTCGTGCACATTGAAAGGAAATTAATTAGAAAAACTATTTTAATGTCATTATTTGCCCTTTCTCTATAATAGAAGTGTCAACCAAATTCACGATCCACAATGACAAATGGAAACACACGCGTGTAATTGGCACCAGTGAGAGCTTTATATCGCGCATGCCCAAGTCAATTTAGCCTTTTCTAGATATAGAATAAACTTGCTTAATTAGACCTGCTTTCTGATTTAGCTAAACTTTTTCCAGCCCAGTGAAGCACCCCAACTTCTCTTTCAGGTAATTGTTAGCAACACAGCAGTAAATATCAACACGAAGCAGATTACTATTATAGATCACGCACGGAGAACAAAGGGTAAAATATTTAACTGCAGCAGTGTTTGA
>NW_005367989.1:601815-607462 GCF_000412655.1 Myotis brandtii
AGTCATTTTCAAGGTCCACCATTTCTTTTCTGTTGGGTCAAGTTTTTAAACTTTCTGAATTTCTGTTTTCTGGCTAATGAAAAGAAAATAGGATTCTACCAAGTCTCCTATCTACCTACTCCAGGACTTCTGTGAGGATTAAGTGAGATGAGGCACAGGAAAATGCTTCACAGACATTTGGTTACAGTGTAAAGTGTTTCTACCTGGCTATAAAGCAAGTCCTCTTCCTGAGCTGAAGAAACTGCAAGGAGGCTAGTCACCAGGGAGAGGAAGCCAGGAGTTGCTTCATGACATCATTTCTCAGACAGTCGGACACTTAGCATATTAGCTTTTTATATATATATAGATAGATGGGGCAATGCATTAGGCTGTGCCTTTGCCAGTGGGCAGCAGTCCCATCCTTACAATGTACACTCTGGACTAAGTGACATTAGACCAATCGTGGAGAATTTGATCCCAGGTAGTTACCAGCCAAAAAGCATCCTCAGTAACTCAAGAAAGCCTTGACCAGTGCAGCACACTCACTACACACAGGTTCTGATCCAACAGGTCCCTTTACTTGACTGAAGGCTCCTGTGTACAGATACAGCTGTAAAGTGTAGAGACCAATAGACATCCATGTGCTTCTTCCTAAACCCTTGTGGTGTTGCAGACATTGGATCAGTAATAACTACAGTCTGTTCCACTGTGGGTAACTGTCATATTTGGTAATAAAAATAAATGTTTGAGAAATTTTTCTATTTTTATTTTTAGAGGTCCATACATTTATAAAGTTTATTCTTAAAATAAACTCACCATTTGTTGCTAAAGTTATTCTTTACAATTCTGTATTTTTCCCCCAATGAAGGGGTGTTCTCACACATTTTGAGGATATATATGTATACTAGTATGCATATAAACATATTGAAAAGAAGTATTCTCAATCTTTGAGAAGAGATACAGTGATGGGTGGCAGAAATCCAATTATACAGAAATTTGAATTATTTTAGATTATAAACTAACAAAGGGCATAGGGTGACATGGGAAACTAATGAATTCCAGCTATAATTAGATGTGGACATGCCTTATACTTCTTTTCCTTTGCTCATTGTCAGCTTAGCAACAGTACACCACAGGAAGTACCTGGGGGAAGTGGAAATCTCTAGATTAATTAGAAAGAAAGCCTTCACAGGGAGGTTACTTTCTATTCAGGCTTTTCATGGGTAGTAAAGGAAAAGAACATCATGGCATATGCAAGGAAGGAAACATTAGACAAACTAAAGCTTTTCCCTCTTTTCTAAAGTTACAAGTTATGAATGGCAAGATTTCAAAATAATCAAAGAAACGAAGCCTCTGAACTGAGGACAAGCTGGAAATGAATGCTCCTGAGTTCTGGGTGACCTGGGGAAGGTGGGACTCAAGAACTCTGTCTGAGCCCAGCATGAAGTCAGCGGGGACCAAACCCCGGGGACTTGCTACCTCTTCTGCCCCCAAGAGGAAGGTGGGGGGAGACCAGACCCTACGATTTTCCTCAAAGGAATTTCCACACAAATACCACCCATCTATTTGGTAACTGTCATAATAGCATTAATATTATTTAAGTTGTTTCCTACTTATTAAGCTTCCATTCTACAGTCTATGGTAAGAATTTAAGCAAGAGTATTTGGCAGACTGAACGTGCCCTGAAGGCCAGGCCTCCCCAGGGAGCTGGGAGACAAGGTAATAGTCTATAACACACATTACCCAGAGAACCACTGTTCTTAGCATTTGTAAAATATCATTCTTAGCATTTGTAAAACACTCTCCATCTGGGGTAATAGTCTATAACACACATTACCCAGAGAACCCCTGTTCTGAATATCATTCTTAGCATTTGTAAAACACTCTCCATCTGCAAAACTATATTGGCCAACTTTACAAGAACCTGGTTCAGTGGGTGTTCACTATGATAAATTTGGCTCAAATGAAATCTCAGAAAATGCACATGACTTGCTGAGAGAATGGAGATAGATGGTGGGGGTGGTGGGGCAGGAGGAGAGAGAACAGAGGAGAAGGTATATGTCATGTCCTCAGTAAAAACAAAAAGTCACATGGAACAGAGAGAGTTACAATAAAAGGTGCACCTTGTCTCACTCCTGCCCTACAGTTCTATTATCCAAGGGTCACTTCCATTAAGCAGTTTCTTTTAGTCCTTTCAGAAACTTTCCATTTGCATAAATGCAGGGTGCATATACTATATTGCTGATCCTCATTATTTGTAGATTTCATATCTGCAAATTTGCTTACTCCTAAACTGTGTTTGTAACCTTGAAATCAATGCTTGCTGGGCATCTATAGACATGCAAAGGGCCACCAAACATCTGAGTCTCCTGATGCTCACTCTCCCAGCTGACACTGAATGTAGTGATTCTCTCTGCCATCTTGTTTCAGCTCCCATATTGCAAACAAGGGTCCTTTCCAAGGTCTGCTTAATGCCATGCTGTTTGCATTTTTTGGCCTTTTTTTCGGGGGGGGGGGGGGATTTCTGCCTTCTTGTTTCAGCTCCCATATTGCAAACAAGAGTCCTTTCAAAGGTCTGCTTAATGCCATGCTGTTTGCATTTTTTTGGCCTTTTTTTCTGGTGGGAGGGTATTTTGCTGTTTATTATAGTGCTGAGTGCTCTCTAATGTTCTCAAGTTCAAGAAGGATGGGATGTGCCTTCTAGAGAACATACATCTAACGTAAGCTTCATTCAGATGTGAGTTATAGTGCTACTGGCTATGAATTTAACATCAATAAATCAATTACATATTAAATAACATGCCTTTAAACAAAAACACACATAAAACTGGGTTATGTATTGATTGGTTGATGAAAATATGACCAAAGACTCCAAGAAGCCCAAACTTGTCTTTCTTTCTTTCTTTTTTTAAAATATATTTTTATTGATTTCATAAAGGAAGGGAGAGGGAGAGAGAGATAGAAACATTAATGATGAGAGAAAATCATTGATGGCTGCCTCCTGCATGCCCGGTTGTAGGGATCGAGCCCACAACCCTGGCATGTGTCCTGACCAGGAATTCAACCTTGACCTCCTGGTTCATAGGTCAATGCTCAACCACTGAGTCATGCCTGGCCAGGCTCCAACCCTGTATTTCTGCTAGGAGCAATAATTCGGTATTCACAAATTCTTGGTTTGCAGTGACTTTATAAACCATTAAGTACCATGAATAATGAGCATCTACTGAGTGTGTGTATTTTTTTAATTTACAAAAGTGGATTCTTGTGTATCCTACATACAGTCTTACACCTTGATTTTTTTTCTCCTAATAATTCCTTTAGAAACCACGTTATACAATGTCATGCATTTTTACTTTACTTTTTTCTTTTCAAAGAATTCAGTTTCCCTTGGACAATGTTGCCATCATTGATTTAACCAGTTGCTAATGATAGGGTTTTATGTTGTTTCTGAATTTTTTTAAGTGCCAAAATAATGCTTCAGGGAACATTCTTATGCTTACATGTTTGCAAACAACACAGATCTTTGAATGAAAGAAAACTCTGGCCTTTGTAATAAATACATAGTAGCTGAGGCTGTCTTTAGAAGCCATCAAAAAATGTAATAGATTGACATTAATACATAGGATGGGGATTTGCCCTGAGTTTGATGTGGCTGAGCACAGGTTACTGCACTGAGGATGTTTAACAAATGCCACAAAACCAGACTTCATTGGGTAGGTAAGGTCAGGGTTTAATGACTTCAGTGTCCATTTTTTTTGTGGGCCAATGTAAGTACTCTGCATTTGTGTATAAATCTGTTCCAAGACAAAGGATGACCTTTGTAAAGTGCTCTTTATCTTGTGGCACCAAACCAACCGTCTTCTCTAAGGAAAAAAGCAACAGCCATGTGGCCAAAGAGAAGCAGGTGTCTCCTTTACCTGATTTCTACCCCTCAGCACACCTGCTGGCTGTGTTTGGGTAGTGAATGAAGCAGCACTGAATTAGGACCATCAGTGAGGGGGGTTATGAGGACCAAGAAAGACTACTGTCAATATTTGAAACTCATGGGAATAACTTAGGACATAATGAATTATTCATAAGAGTAAATGAGAGTCCTTTGTTTTCTCCAAGTCACTTCTTGGCCTCAAAATTTTCTTAGCAAAAATAAGAAGATGCCTGAAGAAGCACATAAAGTACACCCCAACCTCTCAACATATGCATGTGACTCATGCAAAAAATGGCCATGAGTGGGTCAATAATTTTAAACAAACGCCAAAATTCCTTTCACCTCCTAATTCATTCTTGAAACCATTAATTTTCTAATGGTAATATTAACCATGAAGAGCTTATGAGATATACACAAAGAAATACCAGGAGGTGAAAAACAAGTTTAAGGAAATTTTAACCATTCACATTAGGAAAAAAAGATATTGGGCTTACAAAGCTGGGAATATGCCTAACCTCTCATGAAATAGGGCAAGGATTTTCAGAAGGTAGGGCCAGCTCATCCTGCTGCTCCTGCCTACGTGGGACTCTCTTGGACATATAAGCTAGACCTGTTTCACATTTCTATGCAGATGAATTTCTGGATGGACACATTTACTTTCCTCTAATGAATTTACCAAGTATGATGAGGGAGACAGAAAGAGAGAGGTAGCAGAGAGAGACAGATAGAGATACAGAGGGAGAGAAAAATGCTTTTGGAATTCTCATATAACATTTATATATATTCTTCCCACTCCCACTCCCATTTGCTCAAATTCTGGAGATATTTCTCACAAAATTTTCATATCTGGAAAGAAACCACAGTGCTGCAACTGAAGATATAAATATTAATTTGTTTCTTACTTGATCTATCCATTTATTGGAGACTGTAAAGAGGAAGTCAATATATTTTTAACCCTCAAAGACAGTCTTTCTTTAGGATTTGACTTCTTTAGAAGAAAGAAAAGTCATGGACATTAATATCTTTTGCTGGTTTTTAGGAATTGTAAAAGAGAAATATTTTCTCTGATCATACGCACAGTGAAAAGGTACTAAAATGCTTTTTAATGCAACATTCTTCATATAATAGTTGCACCAACAATAGGATTTGAAATAAATGTCACTCTTCATCTTTTTTTAAACCCTAGAGAATCTTCACAAGAGGGGAGCTAGGGCAGATCACAGGGCTTCACACTGAAGTTATTTCTGTGAGGGTTGTGGGAAGGCCCGGCCACCAGGGAGTTCACATCTCCCCAGTCTCAGTCTTCCCATCTGAAAAAGGACAGCATGAGAGTAGGTGACCAAAGGTCCTCCCAGCTCTGCAATCCTATTACTTAAATATGGCAAAGCAGCAGCCTCTGGCAATTTTTTCCAATGTAAGCTTTATCCATGTATTTAAAAATAAAAGGGATTATAATATGTCTCTTGATTTCTGAGAAAAATCTTTTTGTTCAAGCTCAGGGAGTGGTCATCAACCGGTCACTGCTGGCGGGGACTCTCTGACCATATAATCTTGTCACCAAACACAATGCTGCTGTAAAATAAACAATATACCATTTTAATTCCTTTATTCACTCATTTATTCATTAAGCACATATTTTTACGTGGGCCTATTATTGCAGTATTTCCTCCTCTGAAGAGGTTAAAGACCGTATTTGGTTAGGGAGTAGGAAACACTGTGTGTGTGTGTGTGTGTGTGTGTGTG
>NW_005367989.1:607474-620795 GCF_000412655.1 Myotis brandtii
AACACAATGCTGCTGTAAAATAAACAATATACCATTTTAATTCCTTTATTCACTCATGTATTCATTAAGCACATATTTTTACGTGGGCTTATTATTGCAGTATTTCCAACTCTGAAGAGGTTAAAGACCATATTTGGTTAGGGAGTAGGAACACTGTGTGTGTGTGTGTGTGTGTGTGTGTGCGCGCGCGCGCGTGCAACTGCATAAGGAGCCTTCACACTTGCACATTTCCACATGGATTAGGCAGTCGATGCTGAGAGATGTTAGAGATTTGTTCAGGGTCCCACGTGTTCAGTGTCTGGGGCTTCTAGAGCATTTCTCATTTGCTTTACCTTGGGCACACAGTTGCCAGCTCTGGGTTGTGTGTGGTTCCATCTGCTTTTGAAATATCCTCTGCACACCATTGTCAAAGAGACTCTCAGAATCACACACACTGAGTCCCCCACCTGGTCTCACAAACTCCATCAGGGCCTTTACTGCTGTCATTAACCATGTTATCCACCTCCCCCTGCTGCCTTATCACACCCCAAAGCTGCCATCCCAACCTTGTATTTACCTAAACCCCCTCTCTCTCTTCTTCTAGGATCTCGGAACATCTCTCAATTACTTTAATCTTTCCCCTTGGGGGAGAGGGAAACTTTTCCTAAGCTTTTATATTTGTGCACCTCCAGGTGCTTAGAAAATAAAGATTTAGTTTGACTCTGTTGCTTCCTAATCAGTCATTCTCCCTCACGCTTCAACTATTGAATTGTCAGTTACACAGCCTAATCTGTCTCCTCCTTTTCCCCTCCTGGCACTGTTTGGTGTCTTATCTCAAACTCTTTAGAACTGCTTTGCACTTATCAACATCTCTCTTAGAGGCTGCAAGATTGCTTTCAAACCAGATTTCCCTGCTTTCACAGGAGGCTCTCTGAACACCTCTCCCCTGGAGTCCTCATTCCAGTTAGACCTTCCAGGACACCCCTCACCCTTCTGGGATGCTGATTTCTATGCCAGCATACTACCCAATAGCTGGGTTATTTTGGCCTTATTTCTGGGACATGATTTCCCGCCTCCCCCCTGTGATATTGGATGTCCTCCTAACACATGGTGCTGCCCTGCTGATGCTGTCTACTCCTAACCATCAGGTTTTCTTCTAGGTTCTGGCCCCTCCTCCCATATCTCAGCTTTCTACATTATTGCTCCTTTTTTATGTTTACATCTTCATTTCTCTTCTTTATAATCCTCTCATCCCCTTGCAATCCCTTCATTGAGACTTGGTCCTCCTATAGATAAAACCCTATAGCAGTTTTATTTTGCCCCATCAAATGGAACAGACAGAGAAGTTGAATGGCAATACAATTGGGAGAATCCATTTATAACCTTCAAAATAGGATCTTGAACACAAGGGGCATCTGTGCTTATTCCTGGCATATTGCCCTAGTCCCGTGGTCGGCAAACTGCGGCTTGCGAGCCACATGTGGCTCTTTGGCCCCTTGAGCGTGGCTCTTCCTAAGCCTTAGGAGTACCCTAATTAAGTTAATAACAATGTACCTACCTATATAGTTTAAGTTTAAAAAATTTGGCTCTCAAAAGAAATTTCAATCGTTGTACTGTTGATATTTGGCTCTGTTGACTAATGAGTTTGCCGACCACTGCCCTAGTCTTCTTTTCTGTCTCTCTCACAAACCCCTTTCTCTCTTTTTTTCTCCCCAAATGTTGGTATTCCCTACAACTCTCTCCCTACATTCTTCTCCCAACACTTTTATTATTTCTTCATCCATCACCTCATTGGTAACTAATGGCGCTCTGTCTTTCTTTCCCAAAGCCAAAATAGGTTACAAGTCCACTTACTTGTATATCTGGTCTCTCCCTAAAACAAAATTAAGCAACTTCTGCTTGGTCACAGTCACATTTGCTTGAAAGCTTGGAAATGTTGATTCTTTCATCTCTTTTGCCTACCAGACTCTAATCAAAGACTAAGAAGTCCTATTTTCCCTTTGAAATCTCTCCTATTCTCTCTTCCTTCCTGTTCCCAGAACTAAGACTCCAGGCCAGGCACTTGTCATGCTATGTTGCTGCACCTCACTTCCTCCCAGACACTTATTCTGAGGTAACCACTAGCTTCACATGTGGCTACTGAAGCAAGTCTTTAAAAAAGCGTACAACAGATGTATTGTGAATAGATCATTTAAGTGTATTATCATGTGCTTTGGAAATCTATATTAAGATTGCAATATGACTTTGGATCAACAACAAACCAAAACAAAACAATGGGTTCAAGTAATTGCCATTAACCTTTTTGGTAGGAAAAACGGATGATCTCTCACTGATAACAGTTGTGAATTATGGTATCCACCCTTGAATTAGAGGGATATTCTGTTTTCTTCAGCACAATGTGACGGTTTCTTGACTCTTCTTATTTAAGGTTGTCTAGGCGACCTTACTTTAGTGCCATCTATGAACTTATTTTTATTATTCACTTCCTGCCCCGAAGCCTGGAATAAAACTCCATACCCACCAGCCCTGGAAAACGGCTCTCGGTGGCATGACCCAACTAGTTTGGGAATAGTAATTTGTAAAGGAACACACCGAGTCCAACACTGGAAGCAAAAATTCTGGAACCATGTAAGGGAATCTTTCCTGCTGAAGGTAACTTCCACTTTCAGTGGAGTGCCTTCTATTCCCTTCTACTGACAGAAGGGAATCACGGGCCACAGAAGTATGGTCAAATCAAACTGGTTATCTGAATGACTGTCTAGAAGTCAACACGATTGACACATATGTGATGACTAAATACTTGTTTTCTTTCTTTGTGTGTCTCCTGTACTACATTTGGAAGGTCTGTAAGACCATCTCAGTGCAAGACTGAAGTAAGACTTTTTGGCTAAGGTAGATACCTTGCTCCGTTGGGCTAATTCTAAACCATCTCATTGTGTTTTTCCCTTGGTGGGTCTGAATTTAAAGAAACTTATCTGTCTTTTTTCTAAGAAAACATTTTGGATGCCAATTTGAATGATCAAGCTTGGTAAAAATGTTGTCCCTAAATAAAGTGACTGTATTTCTTCCCGTTGTCAAGGACACCTTGAATAAGAACAGATGCCCCTTGGGTTCAAGATCCTATCTGGAAGGTTATAAATAGGTTCCCCCAGGTCTTTTGTATTGCCATTCAACTTCTCAGTCTTTTCCATTTGATGGAACAAAACTGCTATGGGATTTTATCTGGCATGGTAAATTTAAAACTAATTTAATGGCACCTTGTAATTCCTTAACAAGACTGCCTATCAACTTCGGAAATACTTCTGAAAGGTTAGGTTGTAAACTTAAGGAGCTAGATCAAGAGTACCTTAGGGATCACAAGGAACAACCATTCTTACACCTGCTGGCCTTCCCTTTACTCTGAAGTGCCACTCTCTAGTTAAAGAAAAGAGTCATGTTCACAAGCCTGAAGAGAGTTAATCAAAAATCAAATGGGAAGGAGTATTTCTACAATGTTCCAAGAACACGGTTTGTGGTGGGCACTCAAGTACTGAATAAATGAAAGAAAGAATACATAAGTGAATGAATGAATTCTAAGCCCCATGGAAGGCTGGGTATAATATTTTCCTTCCATGTACTAGAATAAAAAAGTTAATAATATTAGAAACTTAGAGTGCTTGCTGAAAATAAACAGGCATTTCACTTGATTAAAAAACAACAACACACCTTTAGATTACATTATTGTTGATAAGCCATTTTAGGGAGGAAAAAAATAACACCCCCAAAGTATTATAATGAAGCATCAGTTTCTTTTCTATTTTTGAAAATACTTTGGAGCAAATTAAACATACTCAGAATGTTTTATTAACTAGAACATTTAGTTTAACTAGTTTAATTACTACTCTTTGAAAATTACTATGATCAGTGGGAACTCCTGTGTTTGGTTTCTGTGTGGGAATGCCCTGAGCAGAATGCCCGCCCACCTGCACAGGCAGCTGGACACCCAACTCCAGACTTTCTCAAGGGTTCTTGAGAACTGACATTCAGCATTTCTCTATATGGTGATCCTGGAGTTTACCTTGTAAATCCCTTCAATAGGAGCAATAGCTAAATGCCGCTGGAAAAGGGCCAATCTTTGCTTTTATCCTAAGTCAGTTCAGAGAGATGTTTTTTGTAGCTCAGTAGATGATAAATTAATATCCTTCTTGAGAGAACAGGCTGCATTTTATTTCCATTCAGCCCTGTAGTTCCTACTCAGGGCCTTACACATAGCATGAGGTCAGGTACTGAACAAACATTGAAGAATTATTTCGTAATTTTGCAAATCAGAAATCTGAGAAATGTATCCAGTGACTCAAAACACAGAGAGAAGTATCTAAATTTTCAACTCCACCCAGTCCTAGATTCAATCAGGTGTGAGAAAACAGGTTTAGAGAAATGGATTCCCTAAACTTGGTTACCATTCTATAAATGGTTAAAGAAATCGCATTCAAAAGTCTATGCTTTGGAAAAATACAGGTAATTTCCTATCCTATATGCAGTCTTAAGACAATTGCATTTTGAGCCCATGCTTTAATCTCCCAATTAAATAGGAAAACTGCAGCTCGTTGCTGCCAAATTATAGATCTATTCCTTGGCTCACTAAGTAAGAAAACTCATAATGACTATTAACAGTCTATGAAAGAAAAAAAATTAAAAATATAGTTTTATTGATTTTAGAGAGAGGAAGGGAGCGAGATAAAGTGAGATAGATTCATGGATGAGAAAGAAACATCAATAGGCTGCTTCCTGCATGCCCCCTACTGGGGATAGAGCCCGAAACCCTGGCATGTGCCCTGACCTGGAATCGAACAGGGACTTCCTGGTTCATGAGCCAATGCTCAACAACTGAGCAACACTGGCCGGGCTATGAGATAAATATTTTTAAGTTAACTACTTTTAACTAGGTTACAAATATATTTAGACTTCTTTAATGTGCCTTTTTCTATAATAATTCCATCTAGAATAAAAATAATTTCTAATCTATTTACCAACTGTATATAGCAGTCAACTTCTAAAATGGAAAGTATGATCTTTTAAAAATTATTCACTGAATATCTGAGTATCCCCAGATTTCAAAAGTAATAGATAGATATTTAAAAACCAGAGAGCAATTTTAAGCCCTCACTTTCTTATTTTCTAAGAAATCTGAACCTAACTAAAACTCCAAGAAAAGTTCTCTACTCACCATCTTTCTAGAGGCCTCTGTTAATTACTGCAGTGTGATATGTAAATTAGGTGGCCCGGTCTACTTATGCAGTGCAGTCTTGGAGCTTACAAGCAATTACAGGGTCAATGCATCTCTTGATTAAGAGCAGACAGCTTTAAGAGGAAGAGAAATCAAATTATACAACATGGTTAAAAGAAATGAAGAGAAACACCATTCCAGAAAGGCAGATGCAAAGAGAAGAAGGAAGAAACAACAACTAGCAGTGATTTAATTGGGGGGAGGGAGTACAACAGGACAAGTGGGAGACAGAAAGGGAGAAATATCCAGAAAAAAATGTATATGTGGGAGGAGAGACAAAGAAGAAATATATTTATATTAGTGTGATAAACACACACACACACACACACACACACACACGTATTTATATTAGTGTGATAAACACACACACACGTATTTTATTTATTCATTTAAAGAAATAAAATCAATTTGAAGCAAATGGTTCTATATTCAGCCATTATGAAACTTAAATGAAGCAATTGCTGGTATTTTTTTAAGTGAATCGTAGGTATTCTGCAATGAAAGTATAAATTAGAAATTTAACATTCACAGGAAATGGTATTAAGAAGCTATTATAGCAGTTAGGGACTGCAATACAAGTTGCTCTACAATTTAAACTAGGAGAATTTAAGGAAATTCTTGTTTGGAAAAAAAGTTGTAGCATTTAAATAGTCTCCCTGGTAGCAATAAGCTAGGTGAATTTTGATTAAAAATAAAGAATAAAAACTGTGACTTGATGACATAGAAGATACAAGAAAAGAGAGCATTTTGATTTCTTTAGTTGCAATTTTTTTTGGTAAAGAATTAGATAAATGATTCAATTAAAAGACAATGCAAAAATGTAATTAAAAGCTAAAATATATGGTCCAAATAATAAACACTATGGGAGGCAAATAAAGCTACGGAAATAGGCCAGAGCTACCAGGAAAAACTTAATGGAAAAATTAGAACATGAGCTGATTAGAACGTGAAGACAGAAACAAACAGTCCTAATACTACAAAGTTATACCTAATTTGTTGGTACTAGGTCATAAGAGATTTTAACTATCATTCATTTTTTTCAACAAATATTTATCATGCATATACAGTAGGTGCTTGAACAACATTGTCATTCTATATATATAAAAGCCTAAGGGACCGTTACAATGGAATGATCGGTCACTATGACATGCACTGACCACCAGGGGGAAGACATTTAATGGAGTTGCCCACAGGCCTTGATCGCCAATGGGCAACTCCTACATTAAATGTCTACCCCCTATTGCCCTCTATCTTTACATAGTTTTATCTCTTGTCTCTACTTTTTTACATGTTTTAAATCTTCATCTATAGCTGCTAGACATATATAGTTGGAAGTCCCACAGTCACCAAAAGCTCAGCATCTCCAAAGCTAAACTCATTTTATCATCCCCATTATCTTAATCTTAGTTAATGGCTCCATTATCTAGCCAACTACCCAAACCAGGAATAGGGAAATAACAACTCTGTCCCTCTTCCTCAGCTTCCACATTCATTTATTCATTAATACATTTCAATTCTATTGCCATAGTTTTTTTCATCTATACTATCATTGTCTCAGTCTAAGTCCTAATTATGTATTTTCTAAGTTGGAACAACAGTTTCAAAATTGATCTCCTACCTCCAGTTTGTTCCCTTCATGCCATCATTCATAGCATAGCTGGCAGAGTATCAATCTAAAATAGAAATTCAATTGCATTATTATCTGCCTAAACCCCATCATCTACCTCAAAGACTGTCTATCATCTACAAGATAAAATCCTGGAACTCTAACATAGCAGTATAGCCCTCTACCACAATACCTGTATTTTTCTTTCCATTTTTAATAACAGCTACCATGTTACATGTAATTATATACATATATATGTATATATATAAAATATTGGGATAACGTGATGTAATACTATTATTCCTATTTTACAGATTAATGGATGGTATTGGAAGCAATTTGCTCATACTCATCAAATTGATAAAGGTAAAGTTGATCATTGAATTCAAATCTAATCATCTTCCCCAGTGGAATTTCTTTGAAGTCAAGGTCTACATCACTCCCTTTTTTTGAACCACCAGCCTCTAGCCCATTAACTGGTACACATTGGCTGTTAATTTAAATATTAAAATCAAATGACTGTTTAAAAGAGAGAAATTATAACATGATCATTATAAAAGGTCATCCTGACTGAAGAAGGAATAAAGAGTCTAGAATTACCTCACAGGTACTATAAATGGAAATAAACACTTTGGCTAAGTTTCTAAAAAGTGTGTGTCTTCATATATTCTTAAATTTAAATATCTTTCAGATTATAATATAATCTCCACATTATCAAGAATAACTTTAAGATTCTTTTTATTTTTAAACAAGAGGCCCGGTGCACGAGTTTGTGCACATTGAAAGGAAATTAATTTGCGGGATCGGGCTGAAACTAGCTCTCTGACATCCTCCCGAGGGGTCCCGGATTGCCAGAGGGCGCAGGCCAGGTTGAGGGACTCCACAGGTGCAGGATCAGGGCTGGGGAGGAATTTGGGAGGTTGGCCGGCCAGGGAGGGACCGTGGGAGGGCTCCAGGGCGTGTCCGGCTCATCTCACTCAGTCCGGAAGGGCCGGACCCCAGCAGCAAGCTAACCTACCAGTTGGAGCATCTGCCCCTTGTTGGTCAGTGCATGTCATAGCGAGTGGTTGAGTGGCCTTAGCATATCATTAGCATATTACCCTTTGATTGGTTGAACGGCCGACCAGCCGACTGGACACGTAGCATATTAGACTTTTATTATATAGGATTCTTGTATTATTTTCCTACAATCAATTGTAAACCTACTTTTGCCTCTGCCTTGCATGGGCTGACACTTCTTTAACCATGATAAAAGTGACTGCTTGACATTTGCCTTAAAGCATTCGAAGATATAAAAATCTTTACATAGGCTGAGGGACAGTCTTTTATGATGTAAGGGATTGTAAAGGAAGTACATTGTCTCCCACACTTAACCGGAAAGAATTAGTGTTTGAATGAGGGACAGGAGGGAAAACGGGTAATTCTAGTCTTGGAACTTGGGAGGAACTGAGGAGGCTCAGGTGGGTTGCAGATTGGGAAGCTGAAGGCCCAGAGAGGAGACGGCCCCAGGCTCACTGACCTCAGCCATCACAAAACTGGGGGCTCGCTGGCCTGGGCCCTGGAAAGCCTCAGGCAGTCCCACTCTCCTCCCTCTCCCTGGTCCCCAGCGCAGGCTCTGCTCTCAGGCACAGGCCAGGGCTGTTAACACTGTAATTCAGCCAAAGCAGGGGCTCAAGGCTTCTCGGCCTGAGTAGGGTCCTGACTATCATGAAAATGTTCACTTCTCTAAGAAGATGTCCCTCTAACAATACTACACTTAAAATGAACTTTTGGAGAAGACCTTGTAGAAGTGATACTGCTTGGGTTTTTCCTACCTGTGTTATCTTGGTCAGTAAAAATGGAGTTTGTGGTCCTAGTAATGATTAAAAAATATTGTTGGCTTTTTGTGGTGCTCTTTCAGCTCCTTTGACACTGGGATATAATATCAAGACCTCGTATTTGTGTGTGTGTTTTAAATTATGGTAAAAATACATAAGATTCATCATCATCACCATTTTTAAATGTATAGATCAGTGGCATTAAGTACATTCACATTATTATGCAACCATCACCACCATCCATCTCCAGAACCTTTTTATCTTCCCAAAGGAAACTGACCCCCAATAAATACTAACTCCTCATTTCTCCTCCCCCACTCCCTGGCAACCACCATTCTGCTTTCTGTGTCCATGAATTTGACTACTCTATGTACCTCATGGAAGTGGAATCATGCACTATTTATCTTTTTGTGTCTGGCGTATTTTACTTAGCATAATGTCCCCAAGGTTTATCCACATAGTGCTACATGTCAGAATTCCCTTCCTTTTTAAGGCCGCATAATATTCCATTCTATGGATAGCACACGTTGTGTTTATTCATTCATCTGTCCATGGACACTTGGAGTTGCTTCTACCTTTTGGCTCTTGTGAATAATGCGTCTGTAAACAAAGAACTAATATGCATATATGCATAGCCCATAGACATAGACAACAGAGTGGTGAAGGCCTGGGGTGGGGCAGAGGCTGGGTGGAGGTGGAGAAAGGGAGGGAAAATAGGGGACATCTTTAATACTGTCAACAAGTAAAAAAAATAAAAATAAAAATCAGCAATAACCTTACCACCCAAATAAAATCATCAATACCCTGTTAGTATATGTCCCAGGCTTAAAAAAAAATCAGATATCTCCATATTACAAATACTCCCCCTAATGATAGTATTTAGGTAATCCACAATATCCTCTATCATCTTGGCTGGATCATAGACACTATTGTACCCATTTCACAGATAAAGATTTGGAGACTCAAAAGGGTGAAACAACTTATTCCAAATCACAAAGCTAATTAGTGGGAAAGTTGGGTGCAAAGAAATTGCTCTTCTACTGCTAGCCCCATACATTTTTCCTCTTAATTCTATCAGTATATTCCAAGAAAAATAAAAAAACTCTTGGTAGTTCCTTCAGTTTTTGTTCATTCAGAAATTCCCCTATGGAAAACTTCCAGGGAAAATTATGTACTTACTCATTAAGCAAGCATTTATTGAAACTATACAAGATACAATGCATCATGCTAGGTGCTTGGCATTCAGACACAAGTATATTTTCTGTGTGGGGAACACACCTTCCAGTGGGAGAGACAGACCAAGTAGCACACAATGCCAACACAGTGGAGCAAGCACCATCATAATGACATTCATAGAGTGCCATGGAACCTGAGACAAGGGGTACCTAAATCATTCTGGCAGGCAGGGAGAGATGCCCAATAGGAAGTGATCTTCAATTGTATTTTGAAGAAATAGTAGGAGCTGGACAGCCAGAGTGCAAGAAGTGGGAAGAGTCTAAGACAGTGGTCGGCAAACTGCGGCCCCTTGAGTCAAAATACCACATGCAAGCGCGCACGTACAGTGCAATTGAAACTTCGTGGCCACACTCAAGGGGCCAAAGAGCCACGTGTGGCTTGCGAGCCGCAGTTTGCCAACCACTAGTCTAAGAGAACAGCATGAGTAAAGACATGGCAGAGAAGCACAGGACGGTAAGTCTGAGGCTCAGGGTATAAATTACAGATGAGGGAGAAAGATGGGCAGAGGCCATGTCATGAAAGGTCTTGTGAGCTAGTCCAAGAAATTTGGAGTTAACTTACACTATTGTTTCACTTTCCCAAGTCTTAAGATCCTCAGTCCACTTATATCACATTTGTGACCCTCAGTATTCCCCCTGAAGTTTCTGTAGCAAAGGCCATCAGTTACCTCCTTCATGACCAATCCAATGACATCTTACTCGCCTCTTCTAGTCCTTTCTACAGCACTGGAAAGTGAAGACTACAATCTCCCTCTTCTGCTTTTGTGAAAATAAGATCTCCTGACTTTTTCTTTGGCCTTTTGGTTGCTCTGTCACATTTTTCAGTGGACTCTTAGTCTTCCATTCACTGCTCCATGTTGGTATTCCCCAGACTCTGTCCTCCGCCATGTCCAGATCTTACTCTGCATCTCTGAACTATCTCACTCATTCTACTCATTGCCTTAACTACCACAGAATTGCTAGAGGCTTCCAAACATGAATGTCTAATCTAGACATCTATATTAAGATCTACATTTGTAAATGCATGCATTCATTCAAAAATATTTTATTGAGTGCTCTCTACTCATCAAAAATAGTTCTAGATGTAAGAGGCCAAATGTACCTGGTTCACAGTTGTACTTTTACCACTTAAAATCTCCACCTAAATGTCTTACAAACATCTGAAACCCATCAAGTCCAAATCTAAACTCATTATATTGTCTTGAAAATGTGCCCCTCACCCTTTGTCCCAAATAGTACTGGTTTGGGGTACCTTCATTCTCCATATCACCCAAATCAGAATCATCTTTTTCACATTACACATCAGATTGGTGAAAACAATCTGCCAATTCTACCTACTTAACATTTCTCTAATTAAACTCTTTCTTCTTGCCTTCACAGTTACTGCCCAAGTTCCTTAGGTAATCATCTCTCAGCTTTCTTGAACAGTTCATGACACATAGATAGTCAACAGACATTTGTAGAATGAATTTATAGATTAAATAATACAAGAAAGAATGGAAAACTTGGACAACTGCTATCATCTTTTTCCAAGCCATACTGACTCCATTTTTTGTTGTTGTTGTTGTTGTTAATCCTCACCCAGGGATATTTTTTCCATTGATTTTTAGAGAGTGGGTGGAAGGAGGGGGAATGAGAGAGAGAGAGAGAGAGAGAGAGAAATGATAAAATTGGTTGCCTCCTGCATTTGGCCCACCTGGGCCAGGGATTGAACCTGCAACCCAGGTATGTGCCCTTGACCGGGAATCGAACCCGAGATGGGCCAATACTCTAACTACTTAGCAGCACCAGTCAGGGCCATACTGACTTCATTTTGCACCCTTTGATCCATTTACTGAACCAATGAAAGACAGATCTTTCCAAAATTTGTATCTGATTACATCATTCCTTTGATTATCACCATTCAATGACCACTACTGCCTACAGCAGTGATGGCGAACCTATGACACGCGTGTCAGAGGTGACATGCGAACTCATTTTTTTGGTTGATTTTTCTTTGTTAAATAGCATTTAAATATATAAAATAAATATCAAAAATATAAGTCTTTGTTTTACTATGGTTGCAAATATCAAAAAATTTCTATATGTGGCATGGCACCAGAATTAAGTTAGCTTTTTCAAAATGCTGACACGCTGAGCTCAAAAGGTTCGCCATCACTGGCCTACAGGATAAAGACCAGATTCCATGGCCAGCATCTGAGGCCATCCAAGTTCAAGTTCTCTACTCTCTTTTCTTGTCACTGTCCTTATCCTGCAAATACTTAACAGTATCTGGAATTACTATGTTGATTCACAATTCCATTTTTATGCCCAAGCTGTTTTCTCTACCAGGATTGCTCATTTTCCCTTGCTTTTACCACTTGAACATTAACTACTCATTTGTCAAAACAGTTCACTCCTTACTTCCTCTTTGAAGCCTGTGCTTACCTTTCTGCCTTCATTTCTACTTCCCTCTCTTTTCCCTTGAGACTTTGTACTTACTTCTATAATAACTCAGATAATGTTGTTTCATACTTGTTCACAAATTTCTAGTCATTCCATTGTGTAGTCATTTCGATCCTTGAGATTGGAGGCCTTTGCCTTATTAATTGGGGATTAGCACATAGTAGACACTCACATGTTTACAGATGGATAAATGAAGGAATGAATGAGTACATGGTGAAGTGTCATAAAAATATTTTAATCAAGGGAATGATATGATGAGGTTTTCATTTTAGGGAGAACATTGTGGTGTTAAAATAGAGCTGAAAGGCTGAGAACAAAAGCTAGATGATTAAGTAGGAGAATATCACATATAATCCAATGGAGAAACATTGAGAAACAACAAGAGCTAGTGGCAGTCATGAAGGAGAAAAGGGAACAGATTTGAAAAAAATATTTGGAAAGTGAACACATAGAATTTAATGATCATTTGAACGGCCATTAGGAGCATGTATGAGAAAAATGAAGGCATCAAGGATGACTTCCAGGTTCCTAGCTTGGGTGACTAGACTATTTTTCTAGTTTAAAATATCTATAAATTCCGATCCATTATGTTACACCAGACAAAGATACACTGTACAAAGCGATGAATTACATGTATCTGCCACAGTTTCCCATGCTACTTCTGAAAACCACATTTGATGCATAAGTGCAAATCATGTGTTCCTCTACTACCACCATTATTGTAAACTTTTCCTAAAAACAAGGGGGATTAAAAATAGACAACATTCAAAGAATTATGTCCCCTCATAGTTGAACAGCTTGTCTATTAAGCAAAGAACAGGTGAAGACAGAAAACACCAGGAAACATAGTTGTCTGGTTTATCTTAAAGAACAGTAAGGGAATGGGCTTTCTAATCTCCACCAATTTATAAAGATTGGAAGCAAGTATCTGAAGTAAATCATCTCTTGTTCTTGCCAGCGAACTCATCAGGAG
>NW_005367989.1:620856-623545 GCF_000412655.1 Myotis brandtii
TATTATACCATTAAAGATACCTTTATAATAATGATTTTTGCATAATTAACAATATTTTTTTTTTACCTGAAACAGAACTTTAAACACACTTTTCTTGCTTCTTGGCAGTGAAAACTTGGGTCTACCAAGTGAATCCATCCCTGAAGTGCCTCATTAATCACAGTGCACTTGTTCTTGGCAAGAGCCTTAATGTGCTACAAAAACTGTTATTAAAGTAAGATTTGGGGATTCCCAGGCTGGCAGGGAATTAGTTAGTTACACCCCTCTAGAAATAATTTTCTTATAATTTCCTTTATTATTAATAGTCTTGCTAGACTCACAGCTCAAACTAACTTTCCTTTATTCATTTAACATCCAACTATTCTAAAGGTCATTTAAAATCATATGCAGCAATTGCCAAAGATGGCCTGTACCCCAGGGTTGGCTGTAGTTGCACAATCTCCTAGGAAATGACACTATTCATTGTGTTAATGTGGACCTAGCACCTCTATCTAAATGCTCAAGCATTATAATGTCAGACTCCAGAAATATAAAATACAAAGCTTCACATTAGCATATTGTACTGAAAACTACATCATTTATTTCATATCTACCACTAAAGACATTGATAGACTGATTAAGCCTAGGGAATAGAGAATTATCCAAACTTGAACCTCTTGAAAAAATCATTTGTCAAAATTTAGAAATTCTGTAAGGCTATAGAAACCTGTTAAACATGAACATACTTGGGGGGGGGGGATGTTGTACCCATTTCAGGTTCAAGGGCAACACATAGGACATAAAGTGTCAGCACCAACAAAGTTTGTCTCTAACCCTCTGTGAATATACAATGTATAATTTACCCCAAATTAAAGGCCACGAAAGGCATCATAATGTAAATTTCAAAGCTATAAATATTTTAAGCACACTCTTTTTTAAAAAGTCATTATCCATACAGTATATATTTTGCTGCCAAATTGAGTGCAGATCATTATTGCTGAATGTTTTAGTAGATCCTGACAGGTCAAAATTATTTATCAGGCTCATTAGGTAATAGGATTAATTATATATCACCTTGGAGGGGGTGAACATAAAAAACATCAGTAATGTTTCTCTCTGTCTATCATTTATTAAAGTAACCACATCTAAATCGATGTGAATCTTACACAAGTGAATAATAAATGTTATGGCTTTTGATGTAATAATAATACAACACAACGATCTCCTTGTATACATTGTAAGATGGAAAGTTGGCTGGAATATTCTACCTAATGTTACATGTTCACATCAATCCGGGACTGTAAAATTTTCCAGACACCAGAGCCCCACAGATTGTAGACTCCACCAATTTCCTGACTCTTACGTGGTCAAATTCCAGGTTCACCTATTTACAAAACCAGCCCCTTCTTGCATGTGACTTCAAAAGAAATTTCAATCCGGGCCAATCCTCCATCCCAGGTGAAAGCTATGTTTGGATGGCAGGCCTCATTTCTAAAAGAAACCTAGTTCACGTTTTCAAAAAACCGATTTACTAGGAAACAAGGAAGTATCAGTGGCTGCAACTTTCTCTACTGGTCTCCTAAGGCTGACGTCTTTATATTTTATTTTAACATAAAAAGACAAGAAAAAAAGGAACTAAAAAGAGAGGAGAAGAAGAAAAAGAAGAAAAAAGAATGAAAAGAGCGTAATGGCATCAAACTACCTTAAAATGTCCAACTAAACCTAACTCTAACAGAAGACTGAATGAATGGACGTTGTGGGAAAAACAGTAGTAAACTTTAAAGCCACTGAAAGGTTTTAAATGCCTGAGGGAAAAATAAACATTTGCTTCCAATCATTTTCTCATTAAGCATTCTCTGCTAGATGGCGAAGGCTTACTTAACACACACACACTTTGACTCAGCGCCACAAATGCCCACTTAACCCACTGCCTGATCCCTGTCCTGGGCGGCCCACTTGCGCGCCCGCTACTGCACTTCGGCCGGGGCTCCCGCGTCCCAGACTCCCCCGTGGCCTCAACCACTTTCTTGGGAGCATCACCGGGTCCGGCCCTGCTCGCCTGGTCTAGACCTGAGCCACCTCGGTGGCAGGAAGGGCTACAGGCACTGACAAATTTTCCGTTGGTGGTGGCTGAGGTGGTGGCGAGGCGTGTTTCCGGGCGCACTGAGAACCGAGCTGCTCTCCCCCCGGGAGCCGCAGCTTCCCCAGCTCCGCCCCCAGGACTCTCTCCACCCGACGTACCCCGCCGCCACCTCCTAACCTCGCCAGTCAACTCTCAACAAGCCTCCCTCGGGCACACGTCCTCCCTGGGCATTTCCCAGCTCCCAGGCGCCCCGCTCCGTGGGAGTTTATCCGTTGGAGTTTACGTCTCTCGGGACCTAATCGCTCCCAATTAACCGCGCGGCTCAGGTCCCACGTCCGCCTGGCTCCCGCCTTTGGTGCCTCAAGCTGCCCAGCAGCTTATTGGGTGTGCGCGGAGCCAGGGTTCGGTTCGGGGAGGCGGGAGAGGTGGGGCTGCGGGAGGTGGAAGGCTCTACGAGGAAGACCACAAACACGTGCAAAGAAATAAAAGCCACCACGTGTGTGCGCGAGTGTGAGTGTGTGTGTGTGTGTGTGTGTGTGTGAGTGTGAGTGTGTGTGTGTGTGTGTGTGTGTGTGTGTGTGTGTGTGTCTGCACGCGCGCGCACCGGGCCAGGGCGTGGGCGCGGAG
>NW_005367989.1:624141-626800 GCF_000412655.1 Myotis brandtii
CGGGCGGGTTCAAGGAGGAAGCCGCGGCGGACCTGGGCCCTCGGGCCCTCGACCTCGGGGTTTGGGGGGGCGGGGAAGCCAGAAGCTTAGCAAACCGCCGGGGCTTCGGGACTGGGGTGCAGGGGGTGTGCGGAGGAGGAAGAGGAGTTCCAATTTCTAGCAGCCTTGAGCTTCGAATTCGCAATCCGGACCTGTTTGGGGCATCACTTGGAGGGTTTCTCTCGCTCCCTGTGATTCCCGCGGCTACCACTCCCTCCTTCCGAAGTGTCCCCGAGGCTGGAAAGGGTGGTGCGGGGCGCTCCGAGGCGCGCTCCCACGCGCGCACACCCAGCCCCAGGCTCCCCCTTTCTTCTCTCCCTCCACTTTCCACGCCCAGGCTGCGTCTGCCCCCTCCCCCGGAGGGGACGGGGCTGCAAAGCCCCCTTCGGAGGCGCAAGTTTGGTTTGGTCCCCTCTGGGGCTTTGGAGCTGTCCGGGAGGTTAAGTCTGCCTCGTGCCCAGAGGAGAAACTGCAGCTGCAGGTCGCTGCTCTCTCCCGGCGCTACGCTGCTGCGCCAGGTCCTGCCATCCTTCGGCAAGGGGTGTGTGAGCGGGACCGGCCCTGCCCTGCCCTGCCCTTCAGGTACCAACCAGTCCCGAGCCGGCGCGCCGGGCTACGCTCCGGGCAGTGGCCGTCGGGTCCCGCACTGTTCTCCAGTCCTTGGCAGTTTAGTGCGGAACCCCGCAAGGCATTACTGCCGAGAAGGCGAGGCGGGGACCGGCATCTCCCCGCGGCTCATTCCATCCCAGGATTCAGACAGCAAGCTCGCGAGTAAAACTCTCCATCCTTCCCAGCCCTGGGGTGGAGTATGGGGAGGGCGTAAAAACTCCAAAGTGGCCCCTCCGCGGGTGAACGACTCGCCTGGGGGCTCTGCCTGTCAGTGCCGCGAAGCACGGGAGAAAAAAACCCCGGTTCCCTCCGTCAAGAAATTTCCATTCAAGTCCGAGGAAGTGTTAAAACTGCGAAGTCTCGCAGTGGTGGCGGCGGCCCCAGGGTCTGGGAGAAAATCCTGGAGGGTGGGGAGCCCAGGACACGGGTTTCTTGGAGTCCCCACCCTACTCTAGTCTGCTGTGACTTACACGGCGAGGGACGCGCGGGGAGTTAAGACCAGCTAGGTCTCCCACCACCGCTGACACTCCGGTAGCCAAAGCCCGCGCCCTCGGCCAGAAGAGAGGCCACGGTGCCACTGGCTGCGTGCGGCCTCTGGCCTTCAGCAGTTCTGTATTATAATAAAGTCTAAGCAGTGACACATCACAGTGTGCGTGGGGAAATTGAAAGGACCCAGGCTTGGGAACTTCAAGCAGAGGTGACCTCCCCTTCCCACCCCTCAGCCCCAGCATGAAAAGAAAATGATCATCACTAAGTTAAACTGAAGGAAAGAACTGAAGCCTCCTAGCAGAGGTGACCTCCCCTTCCCACCCCCCAGCCCCAGCATGAAAAGAAAATGATCACTAAGTTAAACTGAAGGAAAGAACTGAAGCCTCCACCACAAAACCATAGCACACAGTGGCAAAGTAGTGATTCCTCGTGCCTTATTCCTCCCAGAAGACTAAAGCCCAGGCAAGGCTAAAGCAAACGTCTTATTTCTGCTGTCTCCTCCCCTCGGAGATACTCTCCCAATTCTCTCCTGTACACACACCCACTCCCCCGGGACAGCTCCTTTCTGCCTCTGGCAGGAGTTCCATTTGAATGTTTTGCTTTTTATTGTTGCTGCTATTATTTTCCTGAAGCCTTGGTGCCGGCTCCCGGCCACTGGCAGGACCCTGCTTTCCTTCCCTCCTCTTCCCCAACCCCGTCCATGGCAGGCACTAGCTCCAGGCAGCTGGCAAAGGTGCCACATGGCTGACTGTGCGCCAAGCACCAATACCCAGAGTCGCTCTCGCTTTCCCTTATTACCCTTCACACCCACGCGATGTGGAGGTGCAAGAGAGATTGCTCCATGCTCTGCTATTCCAGGCAGATGCGGAGAGCGCCCCGGAGCAAGCTCTCCGATCCTGTGGCTGCGCGAGGGCCCCGGCTTCTGGCTGGGGGGAGTTTGCTGTTGCTATATTTAGACTCCCGGCGGAGTTTCTGTGCAGGGACTTTCAGGGTGAAAGATCTAGAGACTTAAAATGACTCGCGTGCACTCTTTAAACTTGAAAATCTTGGCTTTTCTACAGGCAGGAAAATGAAAACTATTTCCTCTTAACCAAGAGGTTTTTATTCTTGCAAACTTTGACCGCCGCCGCTGCCGAAGTCAGACCACTTCCATCTCATTGGTGTGGTGGGGCCGGGCGTGCAGGCAGGAAGTCTCTGGAAGGCGGGACGAGGATGTTTCCCCGGAAGAGAGCCAGCTGCTTAATTATCCGGCGATGCCTGCCTGGTGGTGCAGCAATAATATCAGTGAAACCGTGTTGTTGATGAAACAAAGGCAATTAAACTTTAAAAAAACAAGATCCGTAAGTGGGAATGACCTTTGGGGTCATTTCTTTTGGAGTAACCCCTGGTTGGAGTGAAAGCCCAGAGGAGACCGGACCCAGCATCCACAGGTAGTTAGTAGGAGGGTTAGTATAAACCCAGCCATCACCCTCCCAGTTCTGTATGCCTTCCACTCATTGGTCTGCATCCCCATCAGAATAAG
>NW_005367989.1:626919-639473 GCF_000412655.1 Myotis brandtii
ACACACACACACAGAGCAGATGGCCTTATTTAAGCGAGGCTCTCCTATCAGATTCTCCATAAGTATCTTACTTCCTTTACTACCTGCTAACTTTCCTCCAAAGGCAGGAATTAACTGTGGGGGAAACAAAGTATTGTGATTAAGCTTTTTCTGTCGTGCCTTTGAATACAGATGTTGCTAGGAAACTGCCTTTCATTCTTTTTGCTGAAATATTAAAACCCAAATATCAGAAGAGAGGATGGGCATATTGGGCAAAGATTAAAACAATAGAGTGCATAGTCTGTGCATAAATACTTACATTAGAGCATTATAAAGAGGCACAAATCTTAAAAGACAACCACCTTTTTCAAAGACAAAAGTTTATTGCGAGTGTAGAGCATGTGAGTTGTTTGGCCCTCCCCATCCTTTGGAGATGGGTTTGATTTCAACCACTCATTCTCTACACATTGTAAGATGCCTGTCTGAAATTTGATCATGGAAACTTCTTTTCTCTTAAGTCTACATGGAGGTGGTTTCAGTTGAAAATAGTTACTAGAAATATTTTATTTCAGTGTGTTTCTGTCCCATTATACTTTTCTTCTCAAGGTACTCTAAAATAGTAACATTGCAAATTCTATACAAGAGGTAGAGATACCCACGAGAGTAATATTGCAAATTCTATACAAGAGGTAGAGATACCCACGAGAGACTTGAATAACTGAATCTGAGCTGGTTTCACAGAATGCTCTCCCCCTCTCATTTTTTCCTCTGCCTCCCCATCTTCCCATTAGCCTTAGCCCTACCCCTTCACATAGCCTCCCATCAAGTCATGTTCTGATCCACCAGTGATTAATACAATGCCACTTTTTTTTAGTGATGTGGGTGTACTTTGAGCCATTGTGGAATTCCTGGGCCAACCAGAGTGATAATAATAGATTCCTCGCCAAAACCGGTTTGGCTCAGTGGATAGAGCGTCGGCCTGCGGACTGAAGGGTCCCGGGTTCGGTTGCGGTCAAGGGCATGTGCCTGGGTTGCGGGCACATCCCCAGTGGGAGATGTGCAGGAGGCAGCTGATCGATGTTTCTCTCTCATTGATGTTTCTAACTCTCTGTCTCTCTCCCTTCCTCTCTGTAAAAAATCAATAAAATATATTTTAAAAAAAATAGATAGATTTCTCAAAACTGAAGGCAAAAGGAAATTTACTGAGGAAGAAATGGAAATCCATTGTTGGCTGCTGTTCAATGACTTGCCTGAGGCTCTTGTTAGCCTTGTAGGCCTAGAGGTAGAACTGAAGTCTCCTTGCTCCTGAATAGAAAGCCCTTTAAGCTATGTCACCCTTTTCCTCAGCTTTTATTTCCCCTCTGTCAAGTTATAACCAAACCAATAAGCATAACAAATTTAATTGCATTTGTTAGGTATCTTATTATAACCATTGGTTCAGTAAACATATTTACCTCCTCTTTATTATTTAAAACATATCAGCATTGTTTTAATCAATCAAGAATTCTTACCTGTAAGAGATATGATGCTATGTTTTTCAAGATGTTTCTCCAACAAGCAGAAAATAATTGGAGAACCCAGAGCAATATCAGAGGTCATTTGAGCCTGGTCAGAGGACATGAAGGTTCTAACACAGTAAGGATCCTAGCCCAGCCCCACACAGGGGCTGAGGCCTGGCCCTTTCAGAACAGCCTTTGCCCCAGGAATGCAGGAAGAGCATAGGTGTGAGTGTATGTAGATGTGAAGAGACACTGATAAAAGAGCAAACAAATAGTGAGAGAAAGGGCCCAAAAGGCTTCACCATTTTCATTCCAGCAACTATCAAAATTGATGTTCCTAAGAGTTATTAATGTGCAGATCACCATTGTCAAAGCAAAATAATAGCACATTTTAGCATATGTTACTGTGCTTTAGGCACTGTGACTTACAAGAATTATTTCACTTGATTCTGACAATAGCCTCATAAGTTAGACACTGCATTCCTATCTAGTTTACAGAAAAAGAAACTGAGCTGTGGACAAGTTAATCATGTCTCAAAATTAATAAGTATTTGAGCCAGGACCCAAACTTATGGTATTTACGGGGGGCGGGGGGGGGGGTGGGGGGAAATGGGAGATATCTGTAATAGTGTCAACAATAAAAACAAAGCAAAAATGAAACAAAGCCCACAGAAACAAACAAACAAAAACTTAACCACTAAATTATGTTAACGTTTGAAATAAAAAGCTTACCAATTATTGGGTGTCAGTAATCTTGACAGTTTCTCTTTCCAAAAGAAATGATTTCTATTTGTGGTTTTAAAGCAGGCTTTGGGGTTTTATTCTAGATACAGAAATAGCCTCAATATTTCTCTTCACTTTTCCTGCAGAAATAAGGACTTCCCTGCATAGATACTTTTTTTGTATTGGAAATTGTAAAACAGTCACAAATCTCGCAGTATCAGTTTATTGAATTGCACTTGGATCTTTTTCCTAACACTACCTTCAAGTTATATTCATAAAACCCTGTTTATTGTACTTGGCTGTACTTGATTTCATTTTTCCTGACATGTTAGTATGACAGCACTGCTCTCTTTATTTCAGCCAATTACTTAAACACTTCTTCCTGGAAGTATTCTGAATACAGTTGTCTGATATTTTTAAGAGTCATATATTTAGAAATTCTGTAAAGAGGTTGATCCACAAAGAAAACATCTCCTTTGAGCTGGTGTAGTGGAAAATTCTGTTATAATTATGTGCCCTCTAGTGGTACTGACATTTTACCTTTTTATCTTTTTCCAAAGAGGAATTAAGAAAGCATCCTTTATAAATCTCCCCAAATCTTTTCATCTCTTCAACATGCAATCATCAATCATCAGGTGCTGTGCTAGCTGGAGTGGGTGCAGACATGGAAAACAGCCTGATAATTATCATGTTCATGGACCAGTGGGGGAGATCGGTAAAGGGGCAGGTAATTATAATGAGCTGATGAGTTCACAGGGATTCGCAGAGGGATGTTATGGGAAGCCAAGAGGGTTTCCTGAAGAGTGCACTCAATAGCTGGGCTAAGCCTTGGGGATAACTGGACTTTGGTGAAAACAGGAGGGATGGTATTCAAAGAGAAAACATTTGAGAAACTGTGAAGTCTTGAGAGGTGATCATTCGTTGAGGATGACAAGTAGTTGGATTCTACTGGAGCTCAGGGTGCTTTTGAAGGTGGGACTATATGAAGGAGAGAGAAGTAAGGTAGGGGCTCTGTGGCTAAGAGTCTCAGTGAGAACTTTGGATTTTGTCATGAATTGAATAGGGAGCCACTGAAGAATATTAAGGAAGAAATTCCAAGCTGGGGATTCAAAAATGAAGTGTCTATGCTGGAATTTAGTGATCGCTACCAATCCACCAACAAATGTTACGCTCAACCTTTAGTTTTCAGACATAAGTATCTGGGTGGGTTGTGGTATCATCCACTGAACTAGGAAAGACCAAATAGGGAGGCCACCTGGGGAAAGGGAAGATACTAAATTCTATTTGATATTGAGTCCGACATGCCTGTTGAGAGAGCCCAGTGGAAATGTCCGTTGGATATATGAATTTTTGACTCAAGGGGGAGCTAGGGATCAAAATTTGAGAAATAGATATATGATGAAAGTGATAGGTTGATATCAGATTGTTAGGGAAATCATGTAGGTTGACTTTCAAAGGAAGAGACCCGAGGACCCACCTCTGATACCCAGGCACATTTAGGATATGGGAGAAGGAAAAAGAAGGGCAGAGACTGAAATAGAGAAAGCTGTAGCCACTGAAGATCTTTGCCACAACAGCCAAAAAAGAAGCTTCAACAGGGAAATTCTGGAAAGCGATCAAATGACATCAGGATTTTTGATCTGACAACAAAGAGATTATTTGAAGAAGTTGTATTGTCTTTTTTTTTGTTTTGTTTTCTTGCAGAATTATAGGAATAGAAATCAGGTGAGGGAGTGGAGAGAATGGTTGTGAAGGGTAGAAGACAGGTAGCAGCAAGCAGAGTATTTGGGTTTGAGGAAGGTTCTAAACAAAATGCAATGTTGTCTGAAGGGAGACTGGAGTGGCCACTACAGCTGCTCTCACAGGTCCTGTAGCTGAACAGGCACTTGGACATCTGAGCTGCAATCGCAACAGACAATATTTCACTGTCAGTTGTGGAGTCTGAAACAACTTGGACAGCTTCCATTGATTTTGGACAGCATTTTACTAGTAAACAAAAACTATCATTTTTATATCTAATATTTCCCAAAGAGGTCAATTTAATAAATATGTATTTCTCATGTTTAGTTTGACCTGGAAGAAAGAAGCATGTTGTATTAACAATGCATTTTTGTTTGATTTAATTTATAATGAAGGCTGAGGAACTTACCATATTGTCCAGGAAAAAAAGAGTTAATTTGTATGAGAGACAAGTGTCCTGAAAAGCAGACAGAGTGAAAGCGGGGACTGCAACCACGTTGGTTCATTTTTTTTTGTTTCTTTTTGCTACTATGGTGTAAAGTTTTGATAAGATCAATGAAAGAGAAGGAGTATTACTTGGCATGTTTTCAAGGTTTTTTGTTTTTCCTTGTTATTTCTATGTAAGACTACAGCATGTCGAGGAAAAGACGGACAACATTGAAGCTGTTTTAAGGAAGAAGATATTTCATGATAGGAACAGGAAGGTAAAAATGAGGAAGAAACTGGGAGCCACCAGACCTAATATTGTTTTCGTGATGAGAATTGAAAGTGGAGCAATAAATACCAATAAATTGCTTTTAAAGTGCTAAGGATTTGAAGTGAGATAAAACATATAAGCTGTGGGATCCTGGTTCCTGGCTGAGTTACTGAATTTCCCTAAGTCTTCATTTCTTTCATGTTTAAAGTGGGGATGAAAATATCCTTATCATAAGGCTTTTGTGAGGATTAAATGGAATAGTTCATGCAAAGGCCTCAGAATCTCTCCAACATGAGTGCTCACAGCTAACATTCATGCATATCAAGATCTACTGTAGGTTCCATTTGTAATTTAGCTTGCAACTTGGAAAAAAAATGCTGATTAATTTTCTGAAACATCTGCTTCTGTACTTGTTAACATTTAACTGAAATTTAGTAGGCACATTAAATTATAGGAATATGAACTTGTAAAGATATGTTTTTTATGGATAAATCTTGAGATAAACTAGAAGTAAAACTAAATTTTGCAGATGATAGCTTTCAGGTGAACTATTTGTGAAGTTTAAAAGCAAATGAAAGCAACCATAGCTAAAATATATTAGGCTTTGTATTCATGTATTGATTAATAATACTTTATTAATGGCTACTAGATATAATTAAAAAGACAAACCTTAAGATATATAGCATTAAATATTATTTACTTCTAACAGCAATACTTAAATGGTAATAGGTGTTTAATTCTTTCCTTCTAAAATGTATGTGATATTTTAGATGACTGGTGATGTGTTGAAGTCATCACCCTAGAATATCTTTGAATTTATGATTCAGAAGTTTTTCTGGATGATAGAGGTTTGAGAATTTCAGGAAAGCCTTAGAAAATGTCTGAACAACATACCTATAATTTTGCATACAACAGCTAGGGTTCACAGATACTCTGAAGCAATTCATAAAATCTGTAGTTTATGGATCCCAGATTTTGAGTCCTTGGACTGTACACTTAAAGGAATGGATTTTACAAGGAGCCCCTGGATGCTATCTCCAGGATGCCTTGCAGTGGACAAATGGGAATACTCATAGCAGGAGGAACTTCCTTGACCTCCCTGGGACAGCCCATGCTATTTCTCAGGCAGCCGTTTGTATAATGCATCATCAGGGTATCCCCAGAGCAGGAAGGTCTGCGGTCACCTCAAAGCCCTTAAATCAGCGGTTCTCAACCTGTGGGTCGCGACCCCTTTGGCGGTCGAACGACCCTTTCACAGGGGTCGCCTAAGACCATCCTGCATATCAGATATTTATATTATGATTCATACCAGTAGCAACATTACAGTTATGAAGTAGCAACGAAAATAATTTTATGGTTGGGTCACAACATGAGGAACTGTATTTAAAGGGCCAGAAGGTTGAGAACCACTGCAAATGAGGTTTTAGGTATCTGTGATGGCTTTTTCTGTCACAGTATCTAAATGAATTCTTGAACTCTTGTTACTTTCTTCATATGGTATACTATAGGAGCACATTTACTTAGAATAATAATACTTATGTTCCAAATTAATTTTTCAGAATTTGAATATTTTATCTATAAAATCATGATTGTGTGTGCATGTGTATAGCTTAGTGCATGCATACATAAACACATATATATATGCATTGATATAATTGCAATCCAATGCTTTAAGATATTACCCACCAACATACACAACCAAGAATCATCTACTCATGCAATAAAAGGGAAGATTCAACTCTGGTAAATAAAACATAGTCATTCTTATGCTTAAATCCCTTACATTGCTGTCTAATAAGCTGGCATGATAAATTCTCAGCTTTGCTCTTGTCCGTCACTCCCAGGAAATTAAAGTCTTGACCTTGTGTCTCAGAATGGTGATTGGAGGGCTATTACTGGTTTACCAACTTCTAAAATGTCAGCTGCCTACCTGCCCACCCACCTGAACCTGTGGATGCCATCTTGGCTGCAGTATTCCTTTAGGGCACTGAGTTATATGTATTGGATAACCTCCAACTACATGATTGTACAGCATGATTCCTAAATGATGCAATCACTACCTCGCAGACAATTTCCTACCCACACCTGAAATTTGTGCTGTTCTCCTCCCACCTTGCTCGTGTTCCTAAGTGAGCCTGTCAATATTCGGTTCTAAAGTGTTAGCCAGGTCATGACTAATCCTACCTGACTACTCTAGATGGCTATCTCATTCTCTTAGTGAGAGTTTATTCACTCAGCCATTCACCAATTCATTCAACACTTGTTTGAGTGCTTACAATGTGTCAAAACTCTAGAACAGATATTATCTCTATCTAACGCAGCCTGTAATTTACTGTAATTTTTCAAAAGCTTTAAACCCATTTAAGCAGACTCAAATCCTATATAATAAAAAGCTAATATGCAAATCCACCAAACGGCAGAACGACTGGTCGCTATGACGTGCACTGACCACCAGGGGGCAGATGTTCAACACAGGAGCTGCCCCCTGGTGGTCAGTGCACTTCTACAGGGGGAGCACCGCTCCGCCAGAAGCCCTGAGCTGGGCTCACAGCTGGCGAGCCTAGCAGCAGTGGTGGGACCCTCTCCCGCCTCTGCTGCAAGGCTAAGGGTGTTCGACTACCGGCTTAAGCTGTCAATCAGACATCCCCTGAGGGCTTTCGGGCTGCGAGAGGGCACAGGCCAGGCTGGGTGCATAATTTTGTGCACTGGGCCTCTAGTAGATAACATAAAATAATAGAAAGATTATCTAAAACTTGATAATTCAAGGCCAACTAAAATAGTTTTATAGTATGCATTCATCCACAGGTAATTCTTTATACAAGTGGTGATTGTGCTCCCGAGGGGATATTTCAATGCCTAGAGACATTATTGGTTGGCACAGTGTAAGGGAGGTTGATGTGTAGGGGCATTGTTATTGGTGTCTAGGAGGTAGAGACCAGCATTACTGCTAAACATACTAGAATGCACAGGACAGCTCCCACAACAAAGATTTATCCTGTCCACAATGTCCATAGTGCTGAGGTTGACAAAGCCTGCTTTAGACAAACTCTTTAAGGCAGCTTAAAGATATTGAGGTGGGGAGTTTGCTTGCTGTTATTTGGTAATGTGTGTTGGTCTATATACCACTTTTAGAATGTTAGTTCATCAGAGCATGATGCTAGATATTTATATAAAAAATATTTCACTATTTAAAATAAAATCTTTCCAAGTATACAATACCAGAGAAGGTCAACAGGTTCATAAGCATGCTTATCTCAATACTATTCTAGAAGGTTAAGGCACGACCAATATTACTTATACATAAACACAAACATTTCTTTCTGTCTATATCATAGGATGGAGATGAAAGAAGCAGCAAGAGTCAGAGAACACATGAATAGCCAGTCGGTTCAGAGTTTTGAGGGCTCTTTGAGACCTTCTTTCTTGATTGCATTAGAATAGAGATCCTTTAAGTGGCACTATAGGTTTATTCAAGCTGTATCTAATTCCATTTAAATTTATACAAGAGCTCTTTAGGTTAGGGTGGTAATAAAATGCCAATCAGCAAAGTAAATTAACTATGGTTTTTAGCTATCTGCTCACCACTTCACTAAAGGTATTTTATTGAGAGATTCAAGCATGGACATTTGGTCTGTCATTTTAATGTATTTCCATTGTGGTTACTGCATCTTTTTTTGAGAAATTTAATAAAAACACATATTTCTTGTTATCATGACCTTAGAAGAGCTATATCAACTGACAATATTTTTTTACTTTAATAATATGTGAATGTACTATAGTGACTAATAATTTTATTGTATAACAATGGTCTCTGGGTTAGAAGGCACTCTGTGAGAGTGGGAAACTATCAAAAGGAATGAAGTGACAATACATTTTTTTAAAAATATATTTTATTGATTTTTTACAGAGAGGAAGGGAGAGAGATAGAGAGTTAGAAACATCGATGAGAGAGAAACATCGATCAGCTGCCTCCTGCACATCTCCCACTGGGGATGTGCCCGCAACCCAGGTACATGCCCTTGACCGGAATCGAACCTGGGACCTTTCAGTCCGCAGGCCGACGCTCTATCCACTGAGCAAAACCAGTTTCAGCAGACAATGCATTTTTTGATGTCATGTTATCCATGAACAAATTTACCTACTTTTTAAATGGCAAAGCTTGTTTTAAACTTTTTTTTCTTAATCAAAAACATGTTCTCTATAAGTAGTATTTATTTTTTTTACATATATACAATTTGGATACAGACACATGGGCATATATAGCCACTAAAACATTTGCTTTATTTATTTTTTAAATTATTTTTATGTACTTTATTTTTTTAAATAATTCTTTATTGTTGAAAATATTACATATGTCCCCCTTTTCTCCCATTGGTCCCCTCCAGCCCACCCCAGCTGCACCCCCTCCCCAGGCACCCACTGCCTCATTGTCTGTGGTCATGGGCCATGCATATATGCATAAAAGGTTCTTGGGTGATTACCTCCTTCCCACCCCTGGCCCCCATCTTCCCTCAGAGATTCCACACACTCTTCTATGCTTCCATGTCTCTGGATCTACTCCGTTCATCAATTTATTTTATTACTTAGATTCCATATAGGGGGTGAAATCATGTGATACTTGTCTTTCTCTAACTGACTTATTTCACTTAGCATGATACTCTCCAGGTCCCTCCATGCTGTCTCAAAGGATAAGAGATTCTTCTTTTTTACTGCATTTCCTTTATTTCTGCTTTCACTAATCCACTAAGCTCCTTAAGCTTCCTTGTTCTGTAAACTAAAAGTAAAACTGCTCCTCAAATTTGAATCACGAAAGAAATCCTATTTCCTTAACATTCCTTGAATAATGTTCTAATTTTTGGTTTAAATAAAAATAATTAAACTTTTGCTAGATTTTTTTTCTGTTATAAATTATACTAGAAAAATCAGAGACTTTACCTGGTTTAGTTTAAATCACAGTATCTCTATTTAACTTATGAGTAAACTTGGATATATTATTTAGATTTTTTTGTCCCTCAATGTTCTCATTTTCAAAATAGGGTACTATAAAGGGTTACTAGGAGATGAATTAAATCATATAATACATGCAAAGTGCCTTGCCCTTGGTAGATGCTCTGTTAAATAACAATGATAGATTTCTTCTCATTTTGTCATGGGAAAATAAGAAAAGTACTTTAGGAGAAAATATTAAGAGTCACAACAGGCGGCTCCTGGTGCTGCTTGTGTGCTCCTGTGGTGCGGACCTGGTACCACTTTTGTGAAGGGGCAACTGAGGAGACTCCGGCTCGCGCCATGGCCCACGAAAAGCTCAAAGAAGGAGTCAAGACAGAGCAACCATCATATTAATTTGAAGGTGGCGGGGCAGGATGGCCCTGTGGTGCAGTTTAAGATTAAGAGGCACACACCACTTCGTAAATTAATTGAACCCTATTGTGAACGACAGGGTTTGTCAATGAGGCAGATCAGATTCCGACTTGACGGGCAGCCAATCAATGAAGCAGACACACCTGCACAGTTGGAAATGGAGGAGGAAGATACCATTGATGTGTTCCAGCAGCAGACAGGGGGTGTCTACTAAAAAGGGAACCTGCCACTTTACTCCAGCACAGCCTCCAGACCAAGAAGACATTCTCAGTTAGAAAACTGCAATTCGGTTTCAACACATCTGACTGCAACAGTATAGTGTTCTCTATTCTTTCATTTCCCCCTTCCCCATTCCTTTATTACACCTAAAGTAACTGATGTATGTGCACAAGCATTTGCATTTTTTTAACTAAATGGCCAATGGTATGTTTTGATGGACATCAAATGGAGATGGATGGGAAAAAATATTGATTCTGTGACAACACCCCCTTTCTCCATTAGTGGCATGCTCATTCAGCTCTTATCTTTATATTCCAAGTTATTTTGCTCACCTCCTACAGGGATGTGCCCACAACCAAGGTACATGCCCCTGACCAGAATCGAACCTTGAACCCTTTAGTCCGCAGACCGACCCTCTATCCACTGAGCCAAACCAGCCAGGGCAATGGTATGTTTTGATGGGCATCAAATGGAGATGGATTGGAAAAAATACTGCTTCTGTGAAAACACCCCCTTTCTCCATTAGTGGCATGCTCATTCAGCTCTTATCTTTATATTCCTATAAGTTATTTTGCTCTCACTGTTTCACAAAAAAAGAACAACATAAATATTCTTGCATACCTTGTTTGATTGGAGAATTTTAATGTTTTCCATTTATCATTGTAAAACCAAGGACAATTTTATAACTTTTTGTACGTAGCTGTTACATGTAGGGCAATCTGTCTTTAAGTAGGGATAAATTTCTCTAAAAATATGAATCTTAGATAGTTTCCCCTTCAAGTCAAGTGTCTTGTTGTTTAAATAAAGTTCTTGTTAAAAAAAAATAGAGTCACAACATATTGGAACACTTATCCCCTTATTTAACATTTTTGGAACACAGTTAATTGGCTAGTTCAACATTGCTCAGTCATACAGATTTTAGATGTTTTTAGTTGCTCTAAAACTAAAGTAAGTATATGGAAACACTCATGTACAAGAACCTAAATAGGCTTACTCTCTCACTCTCCTATTCTGTTCTTTTTTCTTTTACTTTTTATTCCAAGTCCCTGTGCTTTGTGTCCATTGCCAGGAAGAACTACCAGTCCAAGATGACAGATGTTCAGACACCCTTTATTACTTTTCCTAGAGCAGAAATTATAGGCTTATAGTGACATCCACACACAAATTTCTTACCTCATTTAGGACACTGAGATCCCTGTTTGTCTCTATTATTTTATAGAAACACAAATTGCAAGCAAATGTAATTTCCAAGACAAGCAAACTAAGAAAACAAATAAAAAGAAAGACTTAACAGGGAATTTGATGACATTATATATTCTCTGTATTTTGGGAGAGGTCACAAGAAAATGGGTGTTATTTCATTTCCTCTTCAGGAGAAGGAAAAACCACATCATGCTGCTGTCAGGGTCACAGACTCTTATGTAGAAGATTTTTTTAGGGGCTTCTGTGGATTCAAATGCAACTAAAATGGAAAGAATACAAATTGAAAATGGTAGGTGATCAAGAATGTTAATTAAATAAACCAAGTAACTTAATGTTGTCCTCAGACATAGGCATTACATGTAATTCAACTAATTCCTGAATTTTTAATGAACAGTAGAGAGCAGATATTTTACACACATATGCACACACATCTATACTAACTGAGGTAATAAGGAAACATACTATTGGTCTGTTTCTGGCATTGTGGAAAAAGATACGCTTTGATCCAACCTCCCTCAGAAGTCAAAAACTAATGAAAATGAGAATTCTGACAGGTAAGTGGAGCTACCAGCCTAAGATATTTGCCAAATTAAAGTGACCTTGAAATTCAGTTTCACAGGGTAGTAAGGTCCAGGGCAGAGAGTGGCAGGAAGCTAAATGACTTAAGATAGGGGGTCTAATGGTTGATTGTCCTGACAGAGAATCTCAATGGGCTAAATCCTCAGTTTAAGGACTAATTGGAAAGAGACTGAAGGGAAAATTATCTGTCTTAAAACTTGGCATTAGCTTTATCGGAAAAGAGGCTTTCTCAATAATTTTTTTTAATTTAAAGTCTTCATTGTTTAAAGTATTATATAAGTCTCCTTTTCCCTCATTGGCCTCTCCCCAGCTGCCTCCACCCGTCAGCACATCCCCTCAAACCACCCCCTCATCTGTGTCCATTGGTTATGCTCATATGCATGTATACAAGTCCTTTAGTTGATCTCTTACCCCCTCACCCGCTGCCTTCCCTCATAGGTTGGACAGCCTGTTCGATGCTTCTATGACTCTGGTTCTATTTTTGTTCATCAGTTTATGTTGTTCATTATATTCCACAAATGAATGAGATAATGTGATATTTATCTTTCTCTGAC
>NW_005367989.1:639643-668229 GCF_000412655.1 Myotis brandtii
TCAATGCATTCCCCATTAAAATACCAATGGCATATTTCACAGATCTAGAAAGAACTCTCCAAAAATTCATCTGGAATAAAAAACAAAAAACCCAAATAGCTGCAGCGATCCTGAGAAAGAAGAACAAAGTAGGAGGGATCTCAATACTAGATATCAAGATGTATTTCAAAGCCACTGTTCTCAAAACTGCCTGGTACTGGCACAAGAACAGACATTTAGACCAATGGAATAGAATAGATAACCCAGAAATCGACCCAAACCACTATGCCCAATTAATATTCAACAAAGGAGGCAAGAGCATACGATGGAGTCAAGACAGTCTCTTCAATAAATGGTGTTGGAAAAATTGGACAGATACTTGAAAAAAAAAAGAAACTAAACCACCAACTTACACCATACACAAAAATAAACTCAAAATGGATAAAGGGCTTAAAAGTAAGATGGGAATCCATAAAAATATTAGAAGAATCCATAGGCAGCAAAATAGCAGACATTTGTCGTAGCAATATCTTTACCGATATAGCTCCCAGGGCAATGGAAACTAAGGAGAAAATAAACAAATGGGACTACATCAAAATAAAAAGCTTCTGCACAGCAAAAGAAACCATCAGCAAACAATTCTTAACAGATCAGTACACAAGCATTTACAGATTGAAATCATATCATCTGGGTGGTTCAAAAAGGGTTTTGGTGGAATTTTAGTTGAAAGATGTTCCAGGTTGTTCATGTCCTCCAGAACTTGTGAAAAAATGAATGCAAAACATGGTATCCACTAAGTCTCAAGGAATACTTTCAGATGACATTACAAAGAATGGGGATTCATTGAAAAATTACAAACACACAAAGAAACAGGACAACATGAACGAGTACATCAGAGTAAACAAACAACTCAATGAAACCAGCAAAACTTTTTGATATGGATTTATCACCCAATAAAATAGCTTTTTTAGCATTTTTAAAGTGTTTGCTTTAAAGAGAGGATTAAAATATAAAGTGCTATAAAGTTAAACAAGCGGACTTGAAAAAGAATAAAATAGAGCGTTCAGAAATGAAAAAAATATTAAAATGAAGACAGGGTTAGATTTAATAGATAATTAGATACTTCATGAGAAGATATGAGAACCAGATGATAAATCTAAAGAATTTAATGAGAATGTAGCACAGTGAGTAAAACAGAAAATACAGCAATGAAGAGTCAGGCAGAACAGAGTGAAAAATTCTAATATAATTCAAATAATTAGAGTTCTAGAAATAGAGAGAGGATGAGGTAGAAGCAACATCTAAAGAGAAAAATACTGAGAAATTTTCCAATTTGATGAAACATATCAATCTATAGATTCATGATTCTAAGGTAGAATAAATAAAAAATAAACAAACACCTAGATTATCTAGCTTAAGGTACAGAATGCCATAAACTAACAGAAAAAAAATCTTAAAAACAAACAAAAAAACAAAACAAAACAAAACACACACACACACACACACACACACAGCTACGAGTCAGAAAGGAAGTATAATTAGGCTGGTAATTGACTTCTCAGCAAAAACAATGGAAACCAGAAAATAGTGGAATATTCAGTGTGATGAAAAAAAGTACCTGGCAGTCTAGAATTGTATAATTACAAAATAACTTTGAAGAAAGAGAAAACAATATATTGGCAGACGAGGAAAGGTGAGAGAGTTTGTAATAAAAGATTCACTCTAAAAAATTCAAAAGATGTACTCTAGGCAAAAGGAAACCAATTCCAAATGGAAGATGCAAAAAAGGATTAAAAAGAAAGTGGGAAAAATGTGGGTAAATATAAAAAACATTGAATGCACAAAAATACATCTCTTTGGGTTTAAAACAAGGTAGAATTTGGGTTTAAAACTGGCCCATGTGGCTCAGTTGGTTGGGTGTCATCCATGCACCAAAGGGTTGCTGGTTTGATAGCAGGTCAGGGCACACACCTGGGTTGTGGGCTTGACCCCGGGAGTGTGCGATATTTTGCTCTCACATCAATGTTTCCCTCTCTCTAAAAGTCAATAAAAAGATCTTTAAAAACAACAACAACAAGGTAGAACTATGATATTCAATAATAATTACATATAAATCTGGGAGGCATGATCAGATTTAAAGGTTTAATAAGTTCATTGTTTTAAAGATGTGAAAATTATATTTCAGATTTTGATAGGTTATGTAGGCACTCTGAGCCTGTTAAGGTAACCAATAAAAGAATAGATATAGAAAGTATAACTTTCAAATCGGTAGAGAAAAAAAATGAGAGAAAAAAACATCTAATCAACATTGTAAAAAGGTAAAAGAAGCAAAGAAGAAAGGTAGGACAAAAAAAGGTAGAATAAATTAAGATAGGGAGAATAGAAATCAAACCTATAGGACAGTAGAAATAATTCCAAATAGAGCTCTCTCTCACTTCTTAGCTCTAAGTATCTAGATATTAGCATTAATGATTTGCATGTGTCTTATCAAAATTTTTATATCGGAAATAAAAGCCAACTATGATAAATCCACATATGCACCAGCAAAAAGTAAAATTCTGTGCATGTTCACAAAGAGGTTATTGCAGAAGTACTCAGGTGTTTTCCTGATAATGTCGTATCACTTGCTAATGTTATTTTCTGGAGGATTTAGCTTTTGTATTTGCTTCTGACAGTTATCTTGGGGCACTCACACCTAGATCCAATATAAATAGAATCCTTGTCATATTTAACATATAACTTCTTTGTTTAGTTATATAACAGTACACATTTATTAAGCATAGAAGGTAAAGGTAATTTGCATTCAATACTCCATAGATTAAATACTCACTAGACACAACATACTCAACAACATCTATTTAACACTAATTAATTTGGTAAATTGGGTTTAAAATATTCTATGTAATGTAGAAATCTTCTGTGCTTTCTTACATGAGTTTTAGACTGTTTTTAATGATGTTTGGGGAAATTAATCTCAGTTTTTGTATTATTATTATTGTTCCCCAATTGTATTTGCAGGAACATAAAAGTATTAAAATATAATTAAAGATTTGATTAGAAAACAAGGATATTTAGTCTTAATTAAAAATAGAAGACTCATCTAAAACATCAGGATATAGTTTGAAAAATGGAATGGTGAAGCAAAGATCTATTGCACAAATGAAGAACTCTATAACTATATAATTATCAGAAAAAAATAGTTTAAGACGAAGCATTAGTAGAGATAGAGCAATTGCAAAGTGGAGAAAAGTTTCAATCCACTAGCAAGATTCAAGAATTTTAATTTAATGCATCTACTTCATAATGAAATCTTCATATACATATGTATTTAATATGAAAAGACATACACTACCAGAGTGAGAAATTTTAACACCCTTGTTTAATAACTTCAATATCAGGCACATAAAATCAGTGAGAATATAGAAGATCTGAATCACACAATTAACCAGCTTATCCTAATGGATAAATTGCAAAATGTTAATTTGTTCAAGGGCACTTAGAACTTTTACAAAATTAATCACATATCCTATATAATAAAAGCCTAATATGCAAATTGTCCCCTCAACTGGGAGTTCAACTAGGAGGCGGGGCTGGCGGCGGTGGCAGCAGGTGGCTGGGCGAAATGTGGCGCCCAAGCCGGCAGCCGGCAGCCACTAGGGACCCTTCCTGTGCACGAATTTCATGCACTGGGCCTCTAGTTATGTCATAAAGTAAGGCTTTAAATCAGCAGTTCTCAACCTGTGGGTCGCAGCCCCTTTGGGGGACAAATGACCTTTTCAAAGGGGTCGCCTAAATACATTCTGCATATCAGATATTTACATTACGATTCATAACAGTAGCAAAATTACAGTCATGAAGTAGCAACGAAAATAATTTTATGGTTGGGGGGTCACCACAACATGAGGAACTGTATTAAAGGGTTGCGGTATTAAGCAGGTTGAGAACCACTGCTTTAAATGAATGGTGTCATGTAGAAAGTTCTCTCACCACAATAAAATGAAGTCAGAAATAATTAATGAAAAGATAAGACAAAACTCATACTTTTGGAGATTAAACATTTCTAAGAACACACAGATCAAAGAAGAATCATAATGGAAATTAGAAAGTACTGGGAACTGAAGGATAATGAAAATGCTGCATATCAAACTTATGTGATGAAGCCAACATGGTTATTAGAAGAAAATATAGGGCTTTTAGTCATTATGTCAGAAAAAAAGCCTCAAAGTGAATGAGTTTAAGAAATTAGACAAACACTTGAATTTACCTTGCAAAAATAGAGGGCAGGAAATAATAGAGAACCAATGGAAATGGAAAGAAAACAGACATGCAATAGAGAGAATGAACAAAGTCAAAAATTGATTATTTGAAATGAATAGCAAAATTGACAAACCCTGCCTTAGCTGGGTTGGCTCAATGGTTGGAGCATCTGCTCACAGACTGAAGGGTCCTGAGTTCAAGTTTGGTCAAGGGCACATACCTGGGTTGCAGGCTTCGGCCCCCACATGAAGCACGTGCAGGAGGCAACCTATCAATGTGTCTCTTTCACATCAATGTTTCTCTTTCTCTCCCTCCCTTCCACTCTCTCTAAAAATTAATGCAGAAAATATCCTAGGGTGAGGATTAACAATATCAACAAAAAAACATTGACAAACCCTGGTAAGACTAGGCAAAAACAAACAAACAAAAAAGGTATGTATATATTGTATATATAAGATGTGGTACATATAAACTACTCAGCTATAAGAAAAGATGAAATACTGCCATTTGCAACAACATGAATTGATCTTAAGAATATTATGCTAAGAATCAAAGTATTGGAGACCAAGATGGCGGCATAGGTAAACACCGCAGACTGCCATTTACAACATGAATTGATCTTAAGAATATTATGCTAAGAATCAAAGTATTGGAGACCAAGATGGCGGCATAGGTAAACACCGCCGCAGACTGCCGCAAACAACCACTTCAAAAATACAACTAAAAGACGGAACGGACATCACCCAGAACCACAGGAAGGCTGGCTGAGGAGAGACTCTTCAACTAGAAGGAAAAATAACAGCACACCGAGGCTCAGAGGAGGCGCAGTGTGGAAAAAACTCAGGTGCGGAGGTGCGCGCGCAAAGCGGGCTGGTGGCTGAGAGCGCGGTTGTCGTTTTCGGTCAGGGGGGAGTCTCAGACTCTGAGCTCCAGATACGGGCGAATCGCTGGGGACTCGGACCCAAACGGGAGAAGCGGGAGTGTCTGGCATCAGTTGGAAGGCAGCTTTCCCTCCGAGGTTTGCAGCGGTTCCGGGGGTTCTGAGAAGCAGAGCCTCTGGGAACGGGACTGAGAGGGGCCATAACCGCTCCCTCCGCCCGCCCTGCCCTGTTGAGCCCGCCCCGCCCAAGCCCTGCGCAGAGCCATTTGCCAGATCGCCTCAGGCAAAGGCTAGATTAGCACCTCCCCAGAGGACAGAAGTTTTCCGCGGCAGACACAGCTGATTCACACAGCCAGTCGGCCTGGTGGTCAAATCCCTCTAGTATTAACTACAACAATCAAGGCTCAACTAGAACAAGACTGCGCACAAAGACCACTAGGGGGTGCACCAAGAAAGCATAAAAAATGCGGAGACAAAAAAACATGACAGAAATGGAGGATATAGAGCTAAAAAACGCAATTTTGAGGGCTTGCAATAAACTTTTGGAGAGCCTCACGAAAACTAATGAGACCCTCGATGCTATGATAAAGAAACTAGAAATTAAGCATACACGCTCTGAAATAAAGAATATTACACCCAATAGCAGACCAGAGGAGCGCAAGAATCAAGCCAAAGATTTGAAATGCGAAGAAGCAAAAAACACCCAACCGGAAAAGCAAAATGAAAAAAGAATCCGAAAATACGAAGATAGTGTAAGGAGCCTCTGGGACAGCTTCAAGCGTACCAACATCAGAATAATAGGGGTGCCAGAAGATGAGAGACAGCAAGATATTGAAAACCTATTTGAAGAAATAATGGCAGAAAACTTCCCCCACCTGGTGAAAGAAATGGACTTACAGGTCCAAGAAGCGCAGAGAACCCCAAACAAAAGGAATCCAAAGAGGACCACACCAAGACACATCATAATTAAAATGCCAAGAGCAAAAGACAAAGAGAGAATCTTAAAAGCAGCAAGAGAAAGAGACTCAATTACCTACAAGGGAATACCCATACGACTGTCAGCTGATTTCTCAACAGAAACTTTGCAGGCCAGAAGGGAATGGCAAGAAATATTCAAAGTGATGAATACCAAGAACCTACAACCAAGATTACTTTATCCAGCAAAGCTATCATTCAGAATTGAAGGTCAGATAAAGAGCTTCACAGATAAGGAAAAGCTAAAGGAGTTCATCACCACTAAACCAGTATTATACGAAATGCTGAAAGGTATCCTTTAAGAAGAGGAAGAAGAAAAAGGTAAAGATACAAATTGTGAACAACAAACATGCATCTATCAACAAGTGAATCTAAGAATCAAGTGAATAAATAATCTGATGTACAGAATGAACTGGTGATTATAATGAATCAGGGACATAGAAAGGGAATGGACTGACTATTCTTGGCGGGGAAAGGGGAATGGGAGATGCGGGAGAAATAAGTCAGACAGAAAAAGTCAAAACCACATGATTTCACTCATATCCTATATAATAAAAGTGTAGTATGCAAATTGTCCCCTCAACTGGGAGTGCGTCCAAGAGTTTGACCAGGAGGCAGAGCCTGCTGGGGGAAGGGAGGGAGGCCCCAGCCGGTGGCCAGCAGCCGCTAGGGACCCTACCAGTGCACGAATTTTGTGCGCTGGGCCTCTAGTGTGGGCTATAAATCTGAAAGCAACAGATAATCAAACAAACAAGGAGGGATTGAGCAAAAAATAAAAAAAAAACTCATGGACAAGGACAATAGTGTAGTGATTATCAGGGTGGATGGATGGAGGTGGTGGGGGGTGAAGGTAGCTATCGGGAGATATATGGTGATGTATGGAGACTTGACTTGGGGTGATGAACACACAATATAGTGCACAGATGATATGTTGTAGAATTGTGCACCTTAAATCTATATATAATTTTGTTAATCAGTGTCACCCCAATAAATTCAATAAAAAGGAAAAATAAATTTAAAAAAATTATAGACACAGATAACAATATGTTGGTTAACAGAGGGGAAAGGAAGGTTAGGAGGTAGTAAAGGGTAGAAGGGGTCAAATATATGGTGACAGAAGGAGATTTGATTTGGGGTGATAAACACACAATGGAATATACAGATGATATATTATAGAATTGTACACTGAAACCTATATACTTTAAAATTTTTGTTGTTGTTGAAAGTATCATGTATGTCCCATTTTTTTCCCATTGACCACTTCTAGCCCACCCCAGGCCACTGTCAGTGTCCATGGGTTATGCATATATGCATATGAGTTCTTTGGTTGATCTCTTCCCACCCATCCACCCCCTGCCTTCCCTCTGAGATTCAACAGTTTTTCCATGCTTCTATGTCTCCGCATCTATTTTGTTCATCAGTTGATTTTGTTCATTAGATTTCACATATGAGTGAGATCAGGTGACACTTGTCTTTCTCTGACTGGTTTGTTTTGCTTAGCATAAATACTCTCCTGGTCCCTCCATGCTATCTCAAAAGGTAAGAGATTCTTCTTTTTTACTGCTATATACTATTCCATGGTGTAAATGTACCCCAGCTTTTTAATCCACTCATCTACTGATGAAACCTATATACTTTTATTAACTAGTGTCACTCTAATAAACTTAAAATTTTTTGTTAAAAAAGAGTGAAATGATAATATTAGCAATGGAAAGGGAACATGACTGGGCACTCTGTATAGTTTAAATGATAGGTAATATTTGAATATTATGCCAATAAATATAAAACTATATATATAAAAGCCTAAGCAACTGTTGCAACTGAAACAACCGAACTGATGGCCAAACAGGCTGCATGGGGCGACCAGGCCAGCAGGGGGGTTAGTGAGGACTGACCAAACGACTGAGCAGCAGGCCAGCAGGGGGGCAGTTGGGAGTAACCAGGCCAGCAGGGGGGCAGTTGGGACTGACCAGGTCAGCAGGAGGGGGGGTAGTTAGGGGTGATCAGGCAGGCAGGCAGGTGAGCAGTTGGGAACCAGTTGTCCCAGATTGTGAGAGGGATGTCCGACAGTCGGACATCCCCCGAGGAGTCCTGGATTGGAGAGGGTGCAGGCTTTTCATGCACCAGGCCTCTAGTGTCATATAAAATTAACAAATTCTTAAAAATGTAAATTAACTTAAGGAGATGTGTGTGGGGGTAAATAACAGTAGAATTTTCATTACACCTTTCTGTTAATTTCTACCAAATATTCAATACATGAATTAATACCAATCTTACACAAGCTATTCTAAAATATAGAAAGAGGAAATATTTCCAGTTTATTATTTTATGTGGCTCTCCTTACGTTGGTTTGAAAACCTAAAAGGACAGTCTAAGAAAATTACAGGCCAAACTAATTTGTAACATAGATATTAAAGTTTTAACATCTGACATGTATATTCATTCAGGAATATAGTGTGGTGTAATAAACAAATTTCAAAAATATATCACATGAACAAATTAAATAGAAATGTATAATAATTTAAATGGATGTAGATAAAGGATTTGGTAACATTAAACTTCCCTTTGTGTTAAAATACTTATCAAACTCAGATTTGAAGCCAAAAAACCTCCCTAATTAAAGGTATTGTCAAAAGCCTGAGAGCATACCTAATGATAAAACTTTAAAGTATTCCTTTTTAGATAAGGCAGAGACAGGGTTTACTGCTATCATCACAAGTTATATTTTATCAGGACAATAAAAGAACTAAAGAAAACATATAAAGTTTAAAAGGGAAAATTGAGTCTCTTATTTTTTCACAGATGGTATAAATGTTTTATGATTGAATTTGTGGGTCATTGATTAAATCTAGCATGGTTGTTGGACACATACATCATGAAAAGCTTCAACCATATTTCTATATATTAGCAACATGGAGTTAGAAAATGGAATAAAACAAATATAATCTTTACCATGACATTAAAAAATTAAATACCCAAGAATAAATTATCACAAATAGGTGAGATATTCATTGGGAAAATTATAAAGCTTAATTGAACAATATTAAGTAAGACCTAAATAAATGGAGAGAAACACCATGTTTATGAATTGGAAGATATGATATTAAAAAAATATCACTTTCCCTTTAGTTAATCTGTAAATACAATATAATTCTAATAAAAATCCTGATGATTTTGTTTATATATGTTTTATTCTGTTATGGAACTTAACTAACTGGGTATAAAATCTATATTAAAGAGCAGAACCAAAATAGAAACTGTTGAATAGAACAAACTTTGCCTCACTGAGATAAATTGTAAAAAATAATTATAAAACTATATAGTGAAGTCAGTCAACAAAACAGAACAGTTTCCAAAAACAGAATGAAACATATGTAAACTAATTAATGATGAGTTGGCATTTCATATTAATGGTGCTAATAGGAGTTTTTATAAAACAGCATTGGAATAATTATGGGGAAAAATAAAATTGTGTCTAAACACAAACAAAAATAATTTCCAATTGATGTAATAATAGAGAATAATGTATATGCCTATAGCATAAATATCCATTAATTAAATAAAAAGAAAAAAATGGAAGATATTTGCAATGTATATAACTGACAAAAAAATTAAAGTTTGGGATATTCAAGAAATTACACAAAATCAACAGGAAAAAGATAAACAATATAATAAAATGGACCAAAAAGAGAAAAAGTGGGGGGAAAAGTGGAGTCATTTCACTTGAGAGAAAGAGAAAGCCAGAAAATATATAAGAGGCTCACTCTCATTAAGACTATAACAAGAAGTTAATGCATGTGAGAATATGATATTTTGCTTAATTTATGGAGCCATCAGACTACTATGTGCCCTTGGTGGACTTGTAAATTGGAACCATCACTTAAAAAATATTTGCTCTTGCCCTAAGTGGTTTGGCTCAGTGGATAGAACATCGGACTTCAGACTGAAAGGTCCCAGGTTCAATTCCGGTCAAGGGCATGTACCTTGGTTGCGGGCACATCCCCAGTAGGAGGTGTGCAGGAGGCAGCTGATCAATGTTTCTCTCTCATTGATGTTTCTAACTCTCTATCCCTCTCCCTTCCTCTCTGTAAAAAATCAATAAAATATATTTGGTGTGCAGGAGGAGGCAGCTGATTGTTTCTCTCTCATTGATGTTTCTAACTCTCTATCCCTCTCCCTTCCTCTCTGTAAAAAATCAATAAAATATATTTAAAAAAATATTTGCTATTTTCCAATTAAGTTGAAGATACACAAATTCTATGACACACAAATTCCACTCCTGTTTATATTCCCCCAAACCACATGCACATGGATACCAGGAAATAATGTGCATGGGTGTTATTAGGAGCACTGTTTGTTAACACCAAAAAACCTGGAAACAACCCAGTAGTAGACTGGATAAATAAACTGCAGAGTATTCGTACAAGGGAATAGTAAACAGTTGGAAAATGAATGAATTACAATCACATACAATGTTTATGAATGTCCAAGGAGAAAAAAACAACAACCAAAAAACAAATTCAAGAAGACACTTGATAATTCCATTTGTATAAAGTACTAAGCCATGTGAAAAGTAAATACATAAATATACTTGGTAACAATTTTAAAAAGCAAAGGAATAATACAGAAATTATGATTATGGCTACTTGGAATAGAAAGGGAAAGGGCTGGGATAGGGATGAGATTAGAGAATAGCATGTAGAAGGCTTGGAAAGTGATAGTATGTTGGGTTTCTTAAATTGGGTTGTAGGTAAGCATGTGTTTGTTGAAGTGTTGCATTGCTACTTTTGTACTTTTCATATGTCATTTGTATTTTTGAATCTATACAATATTTAATGAGAAAAAAGAAAAAAAACTAGCTTCAATAAGTGCTGTGCAGCAAATTCATATTTTTAAATGTAATAACTGGGGAAATGTCTTCTAATAGTTAATTTCCTATGAGACATTCATGTTACCTGAGAACATCCCAGGCAAGTTCTTAAATATATTCTTTCAATGTAACCCCCCTCTGACATTACTAAGCCATTTTTGGTAGGGAGAAGAGATGAACAACCAAATAATGATCCTCACAAAACTTTACTATTCTTGACTTTCTTATGATTGCTGTACATGGGGGGTTAAAATATCTTGAGGGTAAAGCACAGCTTGATTTGAGTGAATTTGTTGTTTGGGGTACTGTAAGGTTAAGTGGAAAGCACTTATAGAAAGTGTTAAATGGGATTTACTTATAGACATTCCACATCATCTTTTAAATTACGGATTAAATTACGGATTCTTTTTATGTGAAAACATCTTACTGGTTTTCAGTCAACATTATGAGCTACCAACGCTTATTGTTTTTACAGGATATCCAACAGCAGCATCTTTGTCAAGCATGTACTCTTGAGGTTTTCTTCCCCTCAGTTTTATGAGAGTCCTAATGTCTTTCCTTATTAGTGTTATCTTAATTGTTCCCCTCTTTGCTTAGGGCATAATTGCTGTTCAAGGAGCCACATTGAAGAGGCACTTAGCTACTGCCTTTTGAAGTTGTTGTAGAGATGTCTTTAATTAATTGTAAATCAAGAGCCAAGTTTACTCTCTTATCTTCCTAGACTCCATTGAGTGATTTTTCCAGAGCTCAGCAGGCTACTGAAGACAAATTGAATGTAACAGTAATCATCTTTGACTTCTAGCTAATTTGAAGGCACAGTTTTCAAAAATAAAAAAGATAATTGATATATTATTTTTAAATTCAGCTGCCTTAGAAACTTTCAGTAGTAAATGAACTAATGTGATTAATATGGAAAATAAGTCTGCTCTCCTCCCCCCGCCCCCCATGCTCCATTCTGTGTTTTTGTTGTATTTGTGCCAAGAAATTTTGGCAATCGTACATCTTTAAAAAAAACCAACAACCTCAAAAGTAAATAATAAAACACAGACTCCATCGTTGTGTGGTGGACTTTATAAAGTATTATGGCATGGCTAGCTGTGATAAAATCCTCCCAAATTTTCCTACTCCCATAAATGCATCTGTGGAATCCTCCCATAGTGTGTGTGTGTGTGTGTGTGTGTGTGTGTGTGTGTGTGTGTGTGTGTAATTTCTAAATTGTTATTATGTTTACATGATTCAAACTTTCAAAAACAATTTAAAAATAGTTAATGGTTCCTCAGCATTCTGAATGATAACTTTAAAAAGTTGAATAAAATGTTTTAAATTTTTCTTAAAGCATAGATGAACTAACAAGATAATGAAGAATTACCTTAGCCAAAATCTAAGATAAGGTGAAATTTCAGAGGGTTAGGCTCAAAACTAAAAGCTACTTTTGTCCCAGAGGTATTCATTTATTGAAAGAAAAAGCTGTGTTACTGAACTCTTTTGGCAGCCTCCTAGGGCAAAAAGACAGACTTCAAAATCAGTTCCTACCTAACTATTGAGTTTGAAGAGAGCTCTACCCTCTGAGGAAGGGTGAGCCAGAAGGAAAGAAACCCTTAATTGAACCTATGGCCTGGGTAGATGACACTTTTGTAGCACCCTGGCAAAAGCAAATGAAAATTTTCTTTCAAGGCCTCACATTATTTCTGCAATTAATTTTTTCAATATAAAGATCAGACACACAAGAAAAGAAAATAGCATAAATTAGAATGAGCATAGAAAAGTAGATAATAGAATAAAATCATAAAGAATTCAGATATTTAAATTAATAGACAGATAAGGTCACTTATGCTTATAAGCTAAAAATATAAAAAATAACCAGCTTAAGAAACAGAAATTACTTTGAAAATACACTGATTTAAAAATTAAATCAGTCTTCTCATTCTAAAACTATAAAATTAAGAACACAGTGAAATATTTAACAGATAGCTGAAAATAAACTTAATGAGCTAAAAGATAGGTTAGAACACATTTTCTAGAATACAGCATAAAAGTATAAAGAGATGAAAAATGCAAATGACATACTAAGGGACATAGAACACTCACTGAAAAGATATAAAATAATACGGGTAGGAATTGAGTTTTGTAATTTGTCCCTCTGAGCCACCAGTGGGGAACCTTTTTCTGCCAATGGCCATTTGGATATTTATAACATTATTCTCAGGCCATACAAACTTATCAACTTAAAAATTAGCCTGCTATAGTTGGTAAACCATTTAATTAACTCACCTTTCATGCCTTGGCAGGGCCAGACCAAATGATTTCAAGGGCCTTATATGGCCCATGGGTTGGAAGTGTACCACCCCTGCTAGACTAAGGAGGCTGCAAGAAGGAAATGGGTGAGCTAATACAAGGCAACAGGAGGAATCCTCATGGCTTTGAAACTACTACTATTCTTTATCTTGACTGGCTAAGGGACACACAAATCTACATATAGGATAAAATTCTATGAAGCTAAACACATACAAACAAGTATAGGGTGTCCCAAAATTCACGCAAGAAGTAATTTTGATAGAAAACACAGGTTTATAATTAAAAATTGTAATTTTTTTATTGATTCATAAAGTATACAGTATAGGGTTATGTATGGAATAGCACATCAGGTAAATGGCCTCCACGGCTTTGCTGGCATATACTCAAAGCCGTGGTTTTCATTGGTCTTCATTGTCCCTGCTCCTGGGCCATAATTGGTACTTGGTAATGCTTATCAAATTGAAGGGATTGAAATCAAAGGGCAACAGATATTAGAATCTGATTCAATAAACCAAGTAAAATTGGGCTTTTATTTTTTTGTTGTTGTTGTTAATGCTCACGCAAAATTCAAATCTTGCGTGAATTTTGGGACACCCTATATAAGTAAAACTGGGGAGATCTGAATGAGATCAGAGGATTGAACACATGTTAATTCCCTGATTGTGATATGACACTATAGTTTTACAAAATTTTAACATTGGGGAGAAGTAGGAAAAGCATACATGAGCTCTCTGTATTATTTCTTTTTTAAGTGAATCTACAATTATCTCAAGAAAATCTGAATTAAAATAGAAGCATGCATCTTGACAAAATGAAAATGCAGAATACTTAAGGCAAAGAGAAAACCTTACACACAACAGGAGTGAGGGCAGGTAGAATAAATACCTTCAAAGTAGCAGCAGCTTCACAGCTTACTCCTTAACAGCAACCAAGGCAGTAAAATCGTACCTGCAGTGCTTCCCTTGGGTAGCCAGTGAAGTAAGCCTCTAAACTGCAGCGGTTCTCAACCTGTGGGTCGCGACCCCTTTGGCAGTCGAACGACCCTTTCACAGGGGTCGCCTAAGACCATCCTGCATATCAGATATTTACATTACGATTCATAACAGTAGCAACATTACAGTTATGAAGTAGCAACGAAAATAATTTTATGGTTGGGTCGCAACATGAGAAACTGTATTTAAAGGGCCAGAAGGTTGAAAACCACTGCAAAGTAAAGTTAAAATCTTCACATAAACAAACAACAACAAAAAAAATGGGAGTGCTCAACACCCACAAAACTGACTTAAAAATAAATGCTAAATGATGCACTGAATAAAAATAAAAATTATCCCAGAGGAAAGGTTTGAGAGACATAAAGGAATAAAAAGCAAACAAAGTGGTAAACATGTTAGTCTGTGAAACATAATTATCAGATATCCTCAACCAGATTCAAGACTTAGTAACATTAAGAGAGTGCAGAATAATTAAAACCACACAATGAGATGAAAGAGACACCCTAGAAACAGAGTCATGTATGTATGGACATTATATCAAGTAGTAGAAAGCAGTGGAAAATGCTATCTTTTAAACAATACAGTAATAGTTAAGTATATATGTGGAAAAATAAATGTGGTCTCCTATATTACATCATCACAGGTGGAAAACAAGGCACCAGATGATAAAGCTATTGGGAATGTGTGCATAATATATTCTTTATATCTAGGAAGGGAAATATTTCTCAAATAAGAAACAAAAAGCACAAACCATAAAGGAAAAGATCAATAAAAATGACTACGTTAGAATTACAAATTTTGTTCATCAAAAAGTACTATGAAATAATTACTAAGACACAGAGTGGGAGAAGATATTTGCTAACAGATAGAGTCATATTCATAACATACAATGAGCTCATATAAATCAATAAAAAGAATAGGCACTTTCCCCCCAAAATAGTCCAAAAGGCCAATAAATCCAAAAGTGCTTGACTTCATTTATAATCAGAGAAATGCCAGTTAAAATCGTAATAAGATAACAATACTATTGCCTCCTCCACCAGATTGGCAAAATATGAATTTTTAAAACACAATAATAAGAAAAACAAGTCAGTGCCTTAGCCGGTTTGGCTTAGTGGATAAAGTGTCGACACCTGGACTGAAGGGTCCCAGGTTCGATTCTGGTCAAGGGCAGGTACCTCCAATGCAGGCTTGAGTCCTGGCCCTGGTCCAGGCTAGTGTGGGAGGCAACCAATCGTTGTGTCTCACATCGATGTTTCTCCCTCTCCCTTCCACGCTCTCTCAAAGTCAATAAAAAAAATATCCTCGAGTGAGGATTAACAGAAAAATAAAAAGAAAAACAAGTCAATTTTAAAATGGGCAGAATCTTTCAACAGGCATATCACCAAAGATATCCATGGAAAATAAACACATAAAAAGGTTCTCAACATCACTGGTCATTAGGTAAATACAAATTAAATTCTCAACAAAAACAATCACACCATTCAAATGCCTACCATTAAAAACACTGGTCATACCAAGTGTTGGTGAGGATGTGGAGGAACTAGAACTTCCAGGCTCTACAGGTAATGTAAATATATATATTTCAGCCTTACATGTATTTTGTGTCTGGAATATAGCTTTCTCCTAGTTTCACTAAAAATGTAGATTTCAGATTTTTGTGGCTTTTCTATGTTTTCTAGTATGAGAGGTGGGGAAATGCTGACTTTCATAGCCATTATCATCTGGAAGCATTCCTTATATTTTTAGGCATTTTAACTAATAATTTTGAAAGGCTGGTTACAGGTGCCTTTTTAATACTAAACTTTAAGTAGTTATATGGGACTGTATAGTGCTATCATGTAACAAAGCAGAAAGAATATTTTCCTACACTATACCACTTCTTTTTTAAAAATATATATTTTTATTGATTTTAGAGAGGAAAAGAGAGGAAAGATAGAAACATCAATGATGAGTGATAATCATTGATCAGCTGCCTCCTGCATACTGTCTACTGAGTATTGAGCCTGCAACCTGGGCATATGCCTGGACTGGGAATTGAACTGTGACCGTCTGGTTCATAGATGGATGCTCAACCACTGAGCCACACTGTCTGGGCACTATACATATTACTTCTTATGAAAATTAATCTGGTCCAATTTATTCAGCAAAATAGAGTGAATATTGCAATCAGAAAAATGAAGGATGAAGGAAATCAAAGCTACGATACCATCTTAAAGTAATACTTAGTGCAATAAATAGGTGAAGAAAATATGCAGACATTCTCATCCAAGGCATGTGAGTATTTTAAATTTGTTCAGTGGGCAGAGAATGTTTACTCTGCTGCAAACTCACAAAGGAATTTGAGATTACTTACCTGTCTCCTGTTAGCTAGTCATTCCTATAAATACTCAGGGGTATGCTCTTGTTAGGAGATGGAACTGCAGTTTAATTGTTAGGCTTAGAACAAAGATGAATCCAAGATGGCCTCAGGAGTGCCTTTTCACATTTCTCCTGCTAGATTTGGACATTCCATGCTTGATTAAACACAAGAAAGAGTTCTCAGAAGCACTTTGTTTCTGTATACTAGTGTGTTGGTTTTCAATAGGCTTTTCGGTTTATCCTCATTACCTAGAAATGCCCAACTCCATTCTCCCATCACAGCAAATCCCAAATTCCTTTTCTGTATTATTACCCAAACCAATTCCTACAAATGTTATCTTTATTCACCACTTATTTTACTGAATTTATTTCGAGACTTTTTCTGTCTTCTCAGAAATGTTTTAAGAAGTCCCTTTTCTGAAAGGTAGAAAAGAAATATGAGAGAAGAATTGGTGGGGTGGGGGATGTGGGATGTGGGTTAGTCCAAAAAGGATGATGAATGGAGGAGCAGGAAAGACAGAACTAAGTGTTAAAATGGGACCTACACAGGGATAACAGAAAATATTTTAAAATAATGATTTACACCAGATGTTAAATAAGTCAGGAGAGAAAGCAGGTGCCTGAGTTAAGAGATGGTTTTAAAGAATTAAATCAAACTGAGGGTGGAAAAATCATCTAAATATTGGTTTTTTAGATTTTTAACCAAGTGTGAACCGAATAGGCTAAATCACTAGCAGAACCTGTAAGATGTCTTCGGCCTGACCCTGATTTTTATGTAGCTCTCTTGGTATTTGTAGGTGTAGTTTCCTGAAAAAGGACTATATCTTGGAGCCAAATGGACTTGGGTTAAAACAGCAGTTTCACTACTACTTTTTTTGAGTAGTTATGGGTTAAATAATGTCAAGTAAAAATATTGAATGAACCCAGCAGGCATGGCTCAGTGGTTGAGTGTCGATCTGTGAACCAGGAGGTCACAGTTCAATCCCCAGTCAGGGCACATGCCCAGGTTGCCAGCTCAATCCCTGGTGTGGGGTTTGCAGGAGGCAGCCAATCAATGATTTTCTCTCATCATTGATGTTTCTATCTTTCTCTCCCTCTCCCTTTCTCTCTGAAATCAATAAAAATATATTTTAAATAAAAGGTTGACTGAATGGTGGATGCAGCACACATTTTCCAACCATAATCAACACGCAAGCCTGGCCAAACACAGCTATGGTGAGGTTGACTGTGCACATCCAGGTATTTTGAAGGTATTATTCTGCCCATATGGTTGTTTCTTACAATGTGAAATATCTCCGGAAAGGAAACTCATCAAAGTGCTGTAGTGTAGAGAGAATGGTTTTATCATCAGATTACTTGAATCTAAGAGTCATCGGGAGAGCATGAAAACATGGATGCTGGCTACAACATGGCAAAGGAATATTTAGGACAAAAATAGTACAACAGCTGTTTCATGGTTTTATTTGCCAGTCCTGAAAAAAGGGATCTTAGAAAGAAATAGGCATTCTAGGAAAAGAAGTGTTCTTTTACTAATCAGTGTAGGGGATAAGTGACAAGAATTTGTAGGACAGAGTACACATGGGCTTACATTAAACAAGGTGAAATTATGTCTCTGTTGTACATAAAATAAAACTTATTCTTAGCAATTAAAAAGAAAATCTAAATATTAGTTTATTTTCATGGTATTTAGGGAAGATTTTTGTCAACTCTAGTCAACAGGCTTTTAGAATAATCGCTGATATTTTCTCCCAAGAGTCCTGATAATCTCAGTATCTTCACAATATATTTGTTATCAGCTTGTAGGGCCTTTGATCATTTGTCCTTGTAACCTTTTACTCTAATGCTTCTAATTTCTTTATCACTTTGTAACTGTGATTTGTTTTATAAATAATTAAACACCTTTGCATTATCACACCATCTAATTCATTTCCCATATTGAGGAAGTGGTTTGTGTACTTTCAGGAGGCTATGATCTTAAAACACTACAGGGAATAGGATTCCTGAATTAATTATCTGCCAGACGAGGCATGGTCTGTAGACAAGGTGAAGGAAAGATATAATTCTCTGGGACAAAAATGAAAATTAGCACAAGGGATTATTACAGTACTAGAGGCCTGGGGCACGAATTCGTGCACATGTGGGGTCCAGCCAGCCCGCCCTGATTGGGGCTGATTGGGGCCAGGCCTGCCAGGGGAAGGGGATGAGGGAGGTTGGCCGGTCGGTCCCGCCCCCAATTGGAGTTGTGGGGGCTGATTGAGGCCATAGTGCATGTCAAAGCAACCAGTTGTTCTGGTTGTTCTGGACATTCCAGTCGCTTGGCTTTTATATATCCTCTTTGGATATTTTATACCCACATATTTAGGTAATAAACTTGACTGTTATGAATTAAATTATGTAATTATCTCTACAGAGCATGTTTCATTATCCTTGCTACTGCAAATGTGAAAAGCTATTTGAAATTTGGCACTTACTTAGCCCTTTGCAAGTGATCTGAAGAATGACCCAGCAGGTGAGCTGAAATCTGGAAGAGCATCCATTAAATAGTAGGCAGCATACTTGCTTGAACTTTAAGGACACTCTGACCTTCAGAATTAAAACAAGGGGATAAACTAGAACCAGGATAGACACAAGAACCTGATCTTACCTGGTAGTCACCCTGACACACACCAGATCTTACAGTAATTAAATTTATATAAGAAAAAGATAACCTAATTAAAGAAAGTATCAAAAGTTACAGACCATGTTTCCAAATGGTGTTGCTGATTAAGGAGTCAGAGGGTTGAATACTTGGATGCAACATCAACTTTTTCTGTGCCACAAAATTATATAATCACAAGCATATACTTTCCTCCACTTAGGTAGTAGTTTAGCTACCAACATGTATCTTTGGAAATACTCTTCAGAATAATGGGCTTATCTAATTTTTAATGACTTTCTCTTTATTTTTTAGCTTAAAAATAAACCATTTATTTAAAAATATGAATGTCCCCCAATACACTTTATTATTAGTGTCATCAAATTGTTTTTTCTATTTCCAAATACAATAAATGTGTTAATTTTCTAAGGAGCAAGCAGAAAGATAACAATAGCTTCACTTTAGAAGAGCTGAAGCCAATGCTACTGATAAGTGTCAGAAGGAATTATTACACACAGACTTTTAAATAGAAGAAATAGAGCACACTAAAGAAATATTTTTTTGAGTAAGAATCACAAAGCTAATTATTATTGTTCACTTTTTCTAGATAGTTTCAAAGGCATTTTCTATGTGAAAACACTACTGTAGTGTGTTTTCTTTCCACACTTGGATTACAAATCAAAAAACACGATGCCAGCTCTTTCTAGATTCATCAACTTGAATCAACTAGAGTAGTTCCCTTTACAGTAGCCGGAAGCATGCAGCAGATGGCACTAAGAACATTCAGCAAAGCAGCCAGGAAGAGGGCTTCCTTAATTGCTTCTTCGGGGTCAGAAAATTGTCTGACAAATGAGATATAGTAACTAACTGAATCCAGCCTTCTTAAGACAAGTTACACAATAGAAATTGCAAGTTCCATACACTGTCCTCTTCATTTAGAAGAACTTATTCAAAACAAACATAGAGATAATACCATGTTGAGCCTCTTCAAGAATTAGAATTCTGTGCTATTTTCTGAAATATGAGTCATCACAACCATTACTTTAAAATTCTCAGATGAAATACGTTAATTTGTTTTTAACTTTGGAAACATAATACAATGTGTGTCATTTTTATATTCCCGGAAAAAATATGATTTATACAATCAATGGCAAAGCAAATACCTGTGTTTCCACAGTATGTGGTCCATGCTTTGACTTTGTGCCTACCTTCTCTGCATTTCCACTGAAGCAGCGTTGGAGATGGTTTTGTCGCAGTTCTGCTCTTGTTCTCTACTGAGTGCTTCTCTTTAGCAAACTGATATTTGCTGCAGGATTGGATCGTTACGTTACAATATCTTTCAATATCCAATAATATGTGACTAAACCATGGATAAAAACTGATCAAGGCTAATGTCTATTATGGAAAAAATAAAACTCAAGCAAATTTTTGAGTCAGCATTTTGCTTTTTTAAAATAACATCTACTATAGATTAATTTCTTTTGTATCCACAGTGCAAATTCCATCATTTTCTTGGTCCACAAGTAACTTTCATATAAATTTTTTTGCATCAATTGCATATATTTATGTCAGAGTCATAAGGTGCAATGAGTCTTGAAATGCATTTACTATAGTTTTTTAGTCCTCTTTCAGTAATTGAACCTTTATTTAAAGAAAATAAATTCATTAGATGATATGGATAGAACATTTTGGTGAACCTGCACCACACAATGATATTGTCTCCATGAATGATTTGTGGTCACAATACTCTGTTATTCTACTTGGCCTCTGCCATCCATACATTCTCAAACTAATAGTTTTAAAATCTTTTTGTGATTTTTTGTGTGCTGTTACTAATTGAGTTGTTTAATTAAGTCAATTCTATGTACAATGCAGATGAAAATAAATAGTATGTCACCTGTTGCAGATATATGGGTAGAGATGTTGAGCATCATTCCTGTCTCATTTTTTATGAGGAAAATATTCCCTCCAGATAAGTGTATAGAGGGAAGAGGGAAATCATGGTTGATGAGGTTAGAGATCCTGAGAGCCCCATATATCAAATTATAACACAAACAGAATACTGACTTGTGCATTCAATATTCATCATTTCTTGAAGGTTCCCCATCTATAATAATAAAAGTGTAATATGCTAATTAGACCAGATGTCCTTCCGGACATCATTCCGGATGAAGCTGGGGCTGCTAGGGAATTCGGGTCCTGGGTGCCAGAGGGAAGCCGGTGCTGGCAGAAGGGAAAGAAAGCCTACTCTTGCACAAATTTTGTGCATTGGGCCTCTAGTCCTTAAGAACAGGTTATAGGGGCCTCAGCGCTGCAGGAACTTTGGCCTGGAAGTGCGCGAGCACCTTGTTGGAACTGATGCGCGCACTTCGGGCTTCAGAGCCCTGGGCTGGGAGAAAACTCGCCCGCAGCACCAGGAACTAATCCTACGCGCACTGCTGCCGTCGGGGAGCCCTGGGCCTGGAGCAATCGCGCGAACGGGAATTTGTCTGCCTAGCACAGGCCCAAGGATCCCTTTTCTCGGGGCAGGAGGCAGCACCAAGCACCAGTGACTTGACTGTGTTTCTTATCACCTGCGCCTGAGATCCTGATTCCCTGTGCATTCATACTAAGAGCCAGTGAATCCAATTCCTGGTGCAAGGGCACACAGGGACCCTGATTCTCAAGGCGAAGTCGCGCAAAGCAACAGAGACTCTGATACTGGACTCTTGGGGAACTCTGACTCCTGGCGCATGCTAGGGGGCTCTGGTTTTCAACACGCTCCAGGGGGGTCTCTATTTCAGCACGGTGCAGGCAGGGTCCCTAATTCTAAGGGCACATACGAGGCCACATTGAGCGCTGGCAACACTGACTCAGAGCGAGCCTGGTTCCCACCAACCAACAACAACCACACATCTTAGTGTCAGAGCTCTTCAGTGACACTAAGGTGGTGGGAGGCTCCCACTGCACACGGCCCAGGCCCACGCAACCCGACCTTTGATCCATCGGGAGATAAGCAGAATGAAGAAACGACACAACACCCAGAGGAAAGACAATGAGGAATCACCAAGAAAGGAAATTAATGAAGTTGAAGCGTGCAACATGACAGAAAAAGAATTCAGAATAATGGTTGTACAATTCATTCACCGGATGGATGAGAAAATCAACAACCTATGCAAGAATCAGGAAGAAATGAAAAGTGATATAGCTACAATCAAAAACACCATGGAAAGTTTCAACAGCAGGCTGAAAGAAGCAGAGGACCGAATTAGTGAGTTAGAAGATAAGGCAGAGAAACAAGCTCAATCTGAACAGCAACTGGAGAAAAAAATTAAAAAACAGGAGGAGAGCCTAAGGGAGCTTCGGGACAACATGAAACGAAGTAACATACGCATAATAGGGCTGCAAGAGGGACAAGAAGAGCAGCAAGGATTAGAAAATCTATTTGAAGAAATAATGACAGAAAACTTCCCAGATATGGGGAAGAAAAAAGTTACACAAGTACAGAGAGTCCCAGGCAAGATGAACCCCAAAAGACCCACACCAAGACACGTCATAATAACGATGGCAAATGTACAAGACAAAGAGAGAATCTTAAAGGCTGCAAGAGAGAAACAGAGAGTTACCTACAAAGGATCCCCCATCAGATTATCAAACGATTTCTCAACAGAAACACATCAGGCCAGGAAAGAATGGACAGAAATTTACAAAGTGATGCAAAGCAAAGGACTGAATCCAAGAATACTCTATCCAGCAAGGCTATCATTCAAAATTGAAGGGGAAATAAGAAGCTTCACAGACAAAAAAAGGCTAAGGGAGTTCATCACCACCAAGCCAGCAATGCAAGAAATGCTAAAGGGACTGGTGTAAAAAGAAGAAATAAAAAGCCCAGAAAGAAAACAGCCACACAAAAAAAGAAATGGCTACAAACAAGTACCTTTCAATAATAACTTTAAACGTAAATGGACTAAATGGTCCAATCAAAAGACATCGAGTGGCTGAATGGATAAAAAAACATGACCCATACATTTGCTGTCTACAAGAGACCCACCTCATTAAAAGGGACTCACACAGACTGAAAGTGAAGGGATGGAAAAATATCTTTCAGGCAAATGGAAATGAAAAAAAAGCTGGGGTAGCAATACTTATATCCGACAAAATAGACCTCAAAGTGAAGGCCATAACAAGAGATAAGGAAGGCCACTTCATAATACTAAAGGGATCAATACAACAAGAGGATATAACCCTGATAAACATATATGCACCCAATGCAGGAGCACCCACATACATAAGAAAACTCCTGGAAGACATCAGGGGAGAGATCGACAACAATACAATCATAGTAGGGGACTTTAATACACCACTGACATCACTGGATAAATCTGCTAGACAAAAAATCAGCAAAGAAACAGCAATCCTAAATGACTCACTAGATCAGATGGACTTAATTGACATCTTCAGAACACTTCACCCCAAAGCAACAAAATATACGTTCTTCTCAAGTGCTCATGGGACATCTTCAAAAATAGACCACATATTGGGTCACAAACAAAGTCTCCCCAAATTCAAGAAGATTGAAATCATACCAAGCATCTTCTCAGACCACAAGGGCATAATATTAGAAATAAACTACAATAAAAACAACCCAAAATACTCAAACACTTGGAAGCTGAATAGCATGTTATTAAATATTGATTGGGTTACCAATGAGATCAAAGAAGAAATTAAAAACATCCTGGAAACTAATGACAATGAAAACACAACAATCCAAAACCTTTGGGACACAATGAAAGCAGTCCTGAGAGGGAAGTTTATAGCTCTACAGGCCTACCTCAACAAACAAGAAAAAATGGTAGTAAATCATCTAAATCTACAGCTCAAAGAATTAGAAAGAGAGCAACAAGAAAAGCCCAGAGTGAGCAGAAGGAAGGAGATAATAAAGATTAGAGCAGAAATAAATGACATAGAGACCAAAAAAACAATACAGAAAATCAATGAAACCAAGAGCTGGTTCTTTGAAAGGATAAACAAGATCGACAAACCTCTAGCCAGGCTCACCAAAAAGCAAAGAGAGAGGACCCAAATAAACCAAATCAGAAATGATAGAGGCGAAATAACAACAGACCCCACAGAAATACAAATGATTGTTAAAAAATACTATGAACAACTCTACTCCAACAAACTAGACAACCTGGAGGAAATGGACATATTTCTAGAAAAATACAACATTCCAAAACTTAATCAGGAAGAATCTAAAAATCTCAACAGGCCAATAACTATGGAAGAAATTGAAGCAGTCATCAGAAAGCTTCCAGCAAACAAAAGCCCAGGACCAGACGGCTTCACAGGGGAGTTTTACCAAACATTCAAGGAAGAACTAAAACCTATCCTCCTCAGACTACTACAAAAAATCCAAGAGGAAGGAACACTTCCAAGCTCATTCTATGAAGCCAGCATCACCCTAATACCAAAACCAGGTAAAGACAACACAATGAAAGAGAATTACAGGCCAATATCCCTCATGAACATAGATGCCAAAATCCTCAACAAAATCTTAGCAAATCGGATCCAGCAGTACATCAGAAAGATCATACACCATGACCAAGTAGGATTTATCCCAGGGATGCAAGGATGGTACAATATCCGCAAATCAATAAACGTGATACATCACATAAACAAATTGAAGGAAAAAAACCACATAGTCATATCAATTGATGCAGAAAAAGCATTTGACAAAATTCAACACCCATTTTTGATAAAAACTCTCAGCAAGGTGGGAATAGAAGGATCATACCTCAACATAATAAAAGCCATATATGACAAACCCACAGCCAACATCATACTCAATGGACAAAAACTAACACCATTTCCCCTAAAAACAGGAACAAGACAGGGATGCCCACTCTCACCACTCCTGTTCGACATAGTACTGGAAGTATTAGCCATTGCAATTAGACAAGAAGAAGAAATAAAAGGCATCCAAATTGGAAAAGAGGAAGTAAAACTGTCCTTATTTGCAGATGACATGATATTATACATACAAAACCCTAGAGACTCCATCAAAAAGCTACTAGACTTAATACATGAATTTGGCAATGTAGCAGGATACAAAATTAACCCCAAGAAATCTGAGGCATTTCTATACACCAATAGTGAACTTTCAGAAAGAGAGATTATAAAAACAATCCCATTTACCATCGCACCAAAAAAATTAAGATACCTAGGAATAAACTTAACTAAAGAGGTAAAAGACCTCTACTCAGAAAACTACAGGACGTTGAAAAAAGAGATAGAGGAAGACATAAAGAGATGGAAGAACATACCATGTTCTTGGATTGGTAGAATCAACATCATTAAAATGTCCATACTGCCCAAAGCAATCTATAAATTCAACGCACTTCCCATTAAAATACCAACGGCATATTTCACAGACCTAGAACGAACTCTCCAAAAATTCATCTGGAACAAAAAACGACCCCGAATAGCTGCAGCGATCCTGAGAAAGAACAAAGTAGGTGGGATCTCAATACCAGATATCAAGCTGTATTACAAAGCCACTGTTCTCAAAACTGCCTGGTACTGGCACAAGAACAGACATATAGATCAATGGAATAGAATAGAGAGCCCAGAAATCAGCCCCAACCAATACGCTCAATTAATATTTGACAAAGGAGGCAAGAACATACAATGGAGTCAAGACAGTCTCTTCAATAAATGGTGCTGGGAAAATTGGACAGATACATGCAAGAAAATGAAACTAGACCACCAACTTACACCATACACAAAAATAAACTCAAAATGGATAAAGGACTTAAATATACGACCGGAAACCATAAAAATACTAGAAGAATCCAAAGGCAACAAAATCTCAGACATATGCCAAAGCAATTTCTTCACTGATACAGCTCCTAGGGCAGTTGAAACTAAAGAGAAAATGAACAAATGGGACTACATCAAAATAAAAAGCTTCTGCACAGCAAAAGAAACCATCAACAAAACAACAAGAAAACCCACTGCGTGGGAAAACATATTTGCCAACGTCATATCTGATAAGGGCCTAATCTCCAAAATTTATAGGGAACTCATACAACTTAACAAAAAGAAGATAAACAATCCAATCAAAAAATGGGCAAAGGACCTAAATAGACACCTTTCAAAAGAGGACATTCAGAAAGCCAAGAGACATATGAAAACATGCTCAAAGTCGCTAATCATCCGAGAGATGCAAATCAAAACAACAATGAGGTACCATTTCAAATATATATTTAAAAAAAAAAAAAAAGAACAGGTTATAATAACTTCTGCCAGCCCAACATGACAGCATGCACATGTAGATTGGGAGACCAATGGCTTTGGAAGGAATATAATATGTCCTCTTCCCAGCAGCATCTCTTAAAAGTAGAAATGACACTATGGCTTAGCAAACTTCCATTAACATCCTGTCAATGTGTGTCAGGATGAAAGAAGACACTGCTTTTTTACTTAGGGCCTTACAATAGAATATTCCTCTTTTATTCTGAAGGGGCTTAATCACCTAGTGCAGAATTTTCCAAATCCTGTTCTATTGAATATTAGTGTTTCTAGAGATGCTAATAAGTGTTTTATAAAAAAAAGTTAACAATTTTTTAGATGTATTTTTATCTTTATTGTTGAGAGTATTATAGATGCCCTCCTTTTTTTCCACCATTACCCCCATCCACACAGTTCCTGCCTCACCCCAGGCCTTAGGGCACTATTGTCTGTGTCCATGGCCTATCCCTATAATGCATATGCATTCTTTGGTTAATCTCTTCCCTCTTCCTTCTGAGATGCCTCAGTCTGTTCCAGGTATCCATGCCTCTGGTTCTATTTTATTCATCAGTTTATTTTGTTCATTAGATTCCATATATAAGTGAGATCATGTGATATTTGTCTTTCTCTGACTGGCTTATTTTGCTTAGCATAATACTGTCCAGGTAGATGTATTTTTAAATGTAAGAAAAAGTTTAAGATATTTATATGTTTGTTTTTATTATTACGCTAGAATTTAACTTTTGAGAAATTCCCAAGAGTATTAGGAAGTGAAAAAAGGAAGTCCCTGACACATGCTGTTTGATCAGTGTGTTAAAGGAGAGCGGCGTTCAGCGGTACTTGGGTGCTGGGAGGCTGACGCGACCATCTGCTCGTGCTGCATCTTCTGGTTTTGTAACTTGAACACACAGTGGTGACATTTTCAATGTTTAAGGTACATGAAACATTCATAGATCAATGAGTTCCTGTTGTGGTTCTGTCAATATATCATAAATTAAAAATTATTTTTGGATCAAATAAGTTGGAGATATGTCACTCTAGAGAGCAATTTTGCAGTTGTCAGTAGTCCACGAATAATAACAAAGTCTGCTCATTATCTAGAGGAAGAGGAACATGAAAAAAATTCCCATCTTATATGATAAGTAGTTTTAAGCACTGGTCTACACAGAATAAATGGCATTGTTACTTGAAGATTTTTTAAACTAATAAACTTTATTTTCTAGACCAGTTTTAGGGTATAGCAAAATGAGCAAAAAGTATGGAGAGTTCCCATATAGCTTCTGACCCCACCCACAGAACCTCCCCCACTATTGACATCCTGAACCACAGTGGTATACTTGTTACAATCAATTACCTGCATTAACCTCATTATTACCGAAAGTCCATAGTATATGTTAGGTTCACATTTTGTGTTGCTCTTTCTATGGGTTTTGACAAATGTATAATGGCATATATCTGCCATTGTAGTATTACACAGAATTATGTCACTGCCCTAAAATTCGTCTGGGCTCTACCTATTCATTCCTCCCTCCCCCTGCAACTCCTGGAATGTGATATAGTTGCCTTTTCCAGAATGTGATATAGTTGGAATCATACAGTATGTAGCCTTTCAAGTTGACTGCTTTCTCTTAGTAATATGCACTTAAGTTTCCTCCATTTCTTTTCATGGTTTGATGACTCATTTCTTTTTAGTGCTAATTCTATTGTCTGGATGTACTATAGTTTATTTATCCAGTTTATTTACCTACTGAAGGCAGCCTTGGTTTTTATTTGGCTTGAATTTTAATGAAGTTCAACTTATCAGATCTTTCTCCCAGGGATTGTGCTGTGGTGTTTTGTCTAAATAGTCACCACCATTCTCAATGTCATCTAGATTTTCTCCTATGTGCTCTTCTAGGAATTTTATTATTTTGCATTTTTACATTTATATCTAGATTCATTTTGAGTTAATTTTTGTGAAAGATGTAGATCTGTGTCCAAATCATTTTTTTAAAAATTCTTTATTGTTAAAAGTTTTACATATGTCTCCTTTTTCCCCAATTGACCTCTCCCTGCCTGCTCCCCCCCCACCCC
>NW_005367989.1:668251-682740 GCF_000412655.1 Myotis brandtii
GCACATGCCCCCACCCCCCTATTATCTGTGTCCATTGGTCATGCTCATATACATAAATACAAGTCCTTTGATTGATCTCTTACCCTCCCCTCACCCTCCTCTGCCTTCCCTCTGAGGTTTGATGGTTTTGCATGTGGATGTCCAGTTGTTCCAGTATACGTTTGTTCAAAAGGTTATCTTTGCTCCTTTAATCCTTTAATTGCTTTTAATCCTTTGTCAAAGATCAGTTGACTATGGGGGTCTATTTCTGGCCTCTATATTCAGTTCCATTGCTCTATTGCTCTATTTCTCGTTTTTATTATTATTATTATTTTTTACCAATACCACACTGTCTTGATTATTGTAGCTTTAGACTAAATCTTCAAGTTGGGTAGTGTCAGTTCTCTGACTTTGTTTCCTTTAATATTGAATTGGCTATTGTGTGTCTTTTGCCTCCCCATATAAACTTTAGGAGCAGTTTTTCAATATCCACAAAATAACTTGCTGGGATTTAGTTGGGATTGTGGTTAATCTACAGATCAAGTTGGGAAGAACTGACATGTTGACACTATTACTTTCTATCCACAAACATGGACTATCTCTCCATTTATTTAGTTCTTTCTTGACATCTTTCCTCCAAACCTTTAGTTTGTATCATATAGATCTTGTACATATTTTGTTTAAAATATACCTACTTTTTTAAAGTGTTAATGTAAATGGTAACGTGTGTGGTGTTTTCTTGATGTTATAACACTTATTAAAATAATGCTATGGGGAAATAGCAATAGCAAAGAACCAAAGTATTACAATGCAAGCTATATAAATTCCCAACTAAAACCCCAAACTATCCAATGTATTCATTCATTAGCTAACTAAAAAGTCCAAGAAATACAAAACACCCAATCTACTAAAATACTGCAAAACAACTGGCAATTTTTAATGATCAAAATTGTGGATTTTGCATTTTTTATCATGTTCTCAATCAAGAAAAAAGTTCTTTTAAATGTTATATAACATACATATCAAACAAGATAGAAAGTAAATGATAAACTTATAACAATAGCTGTAAATATATTATCTTACATGTTTCTCATAGGCAATAAGTTGAAACTACTAAGATAATAAAGACAAAAATACATGTCAACTGTATGGTAACATAGAAGCAACACTCCTACCTACCCATGCTAAAAGATTACATAATACTGTCAAAAAAGTCTTAAAAATTACATATTTTAATAAACAAGTTCAATAAAGATAATACCAAGAACCAAGGCATTCAGAGATTTCAAAAGTCATGCTTATTTTCAGTTTATCTAAAATTTATGTCAAGTTTTCAAGTTTGTTCAGAGCCAACATTACTCATAAATATCACACATTTATTTCATACATTTACTTTCTTCACCATAAAAGACCTTTGGTAAACATTTAAAATGAATGGTGGTATGTTTTTAATTTCAAATTCCACTTGTTCATTGCCGGTATATAAAAAGCGATTGCCTTTTTATATTAACTTTGTATCCTGCAACTTTCCTGTAATTGCTTATTAGGTTTAGGATTTTTGATGTTGTTGGTTCAGGTTTTGCATAATCATGTCATCTTCAAACAAAAACAGTTTTATTTATTCCTTCCCAATCTGTATACTTCAGTGTCTTTTTCTTATCTTACTATACTAGATAGGACTTCTGGTATGATGTTGGAAAGCAGTGATGAGAGAGGACAGCCTTGCCTTTGTTCCTGATCTTGGTGGAAATGCTTCAAGTATCTTACCATTAAGTATGATGTTAGCTGTAGAGACTTTGTAGATATTCTTTATCAAATTGAAGAAGTTCCTCTTTATCCCAAATTTGTCAAAAGGTTTATTTTTTAAATCATAAGTGCGTATTGATTTTGTCAATTTTCTTCCTGCATCTTTTAATATACAATATTTCTTCTTTAGCCTGTTGATGATAGGTTACATTAATTGATTTTGAAATGTTGAATGGGCCTTGCATATTTGGGATAAATCTTACTTGGCTGTGGTGTATCATTCTTTTTATGTATTGTTGGATTTGATTTTCTAATATTTAATTGAAGATTTTTACATCTGTGGTCATGAGAGAGATTGGTCTGTAGTTTTCCTTTTTTTGGAATACCTTTTCTGGTTTTGGTATTAGGGTAATGCTGGCCTTATGGAATTAATTAAGAAGTATCCCCTCTACCTCAATCTTTTGGAAGAGGTTTTAGAAAATTGGCATAATTTCTTCCTGAAATGTTTGGTAGAATTTACCAATGGAATTCAATCCATGTGGGTCTAGTGCTTTCTGTTTTGGGAGGTTATTATTGATTTAATTTCTTTAACAGGTATAGGCATATTCAGATTGTCTATTTATTTTCTGTTTTTTTTTTAATAAGATTATATTTTTTAAGGAATTTGTCCACTAACTTCACTTTTTCAACTATTAATCTGTTCTATTAGTCTGATTATTTTTATGCATTGGTAAGTAGCTGAATTTGAGAGTAGAATGATATTTTCCTTCTAAATCTGAAGAGATGAGATATATATTTTTGTAACAGTTATTTGATTTGTTATATTAAACCTTATTTTCTCAACATTCCTCCAAAAAAATCCCATTTATGTAAATAAAATGTGTATTTGATTAAGTGGCAAGATCACCAGTAATTTTTAAATAACAAGTTTTACCAAAGATAAAGTTTGTGGTATTTTGACATACTCAGCAAGTGTGAATTAACACTCAAATTGCTATCAGTAATGGTATTAACCTCACAAGACTATGATTACCATGAACTATTAAATCTTTATCTTTCTTATACTTTAGAAATATAAGCTACATTTTGAATTAACTTATATCTGTAACTTGAGAATTTTAGAAGTGGAACAAAACCACATTATCATTATTGTTGAAGTCTTGAGTAGTTAATATCTTTAACTACTAATGATATATTCTCTTATTTTTAGGAGAAAACAGAAAAAGGCAAAGAATTAAAAGATCATTTACTGATATTTCATGTTCTGCTGTGCATAGTCTGAATAACAAGAGCGGATATGGATCCTAAAACAGCACTCAAAAGCTTCTGCTTCAAAATGTGACACTCTAGGGGACTCTCAAATGTCTAGTCACTTTTCACTGTGGCATTTACTATAGAAAATCGAACAGAATGTCTGGTTGTACTTTTCCATCCCTAGTGGCTTTCCAAATGCCAAATGACATTGCTGGCCGGAATGATTCTTAGTATTTCTTTTTCCTAAGCATGTATTTTAAAGCTGTTTTCACACCATTAAGTTCAATAGGGTCAAGTAAGTCATAGTCTCTGCTCTCAAGGAGCTTACATGTTATCAAGGGAAACAGATCCTTAGAAAACTAACCCAAAAGACTATGCTCTTTGTGGGGACACAGGGGAGGAAACTGGTAATTCTTCTGAAAGGGTTCCAGTGGTTCTCAACCTTCTGGCCCTTTCAATACAGTTCCTCATGTTGTGACCCAACCATAAAATTATTTTCGTTGCTACTTCATAACTGTAATGTTGCTACTGTTATGAATTGTAATGTAAATATCTGATATGCAGGATGGTCTTAGGCGACCCCTGTGAAAGGGTCGTTCGACTGCCAAAGGGGTCGCGACCCACTGGTTGAGAACCACTGGAGACAAACTTTTACAGGTGAGGTGGGATTTAGAGCTTGCGCTTGACCAGTGAATTAATTCCACAGAAAAAAAATGTCCGAGGGAAATGAGGAGAAGTGAAAGAGGCACACTCAGACAAATTTTTGAACATGTAAGATTGTATAATTGTTTATTAAAAATAACCTTTAATATGGTTATTAGAAAATTAAGAAAGATGCTCAAAACTGTAAGAAATGGAGCTATAACTTAGGACATTTTGGAAGAAGGATTCATTTCTTCCTTCCCAACTTGATCACTTTCTAATGAGTATAAAAATCAAAGGATATAAAAATGCTTGCACTCTAGCTGCCATTTGAGTATTTATTATAGGCAAGGCATAGTGCTAACTTCTTTGCACAGGCTATCCCAATTGATTCTGTTAATAATTCTCACAGGTATTTTTATTTCAATTTTATATCTGGAAAAATACAAAGGTTAGTAAAGGTTAAATGAACTTCCTGAGGTCACTTGGCTATTAGATGATACAAGAAGGATTCAAATCCATGCTAACTTCAAAGTTCATTCATGATCTTAGCCACTACATTGCATTATCTTATTGGCAAGAAATGTGCTGAAAAGCACGTCGAAAAACCCAGACACACGTGGGCCTAACTTCTAGAAGGAAGCAATCAGGGTGGGGCCTTATCTGGAAGGAATCTGCAGAGACTGAGTTCAGAGCACTTACCATGTCAGTTTTGTTTTTTTAAGATGACTTTATCAATCCTGCTATTTGATTTCATAATTTAGGAGCATATCCCTCCTTATATCTAGGGTTAGAGCAGAGTTTTGTCTGTTGACATTCTACCTCCTTGGTACATGACTGCAAAATCCTAACTTATATACATGGAAAATCCTGGTCTCTACCCTTACAATTCCATTGATTTAGTTTTTTTTTTTTTTTTAAATTCTGTTTGTAATTCCAGGACTCGATATCAAACTAGGAATTCTCCACTGTAATAAATTCAGATTGCACTGCTTGGGAAATGTGAGATGGGGGATGGACTTGGGAGACTGTTAATTTTGGCTGAGTATTCCTAGATAGATACCCAAAAAGGGAAGTTGTGCTGGCAGTGTTTCTGTCTCAATTTGCATTTCTGTGGCCTACAGGCTGCAGGAAAAAAAAGTGTCTGGCAGACTGCCTAGTAGTTGATATAAATGTATGAGGGTTATAGAGTCCAGGTGGGTGTTGGTCAAATGACTGACTTCTGAGATTGACCAAAGATAGTTTATAATAGGCCATTCTTCCTAAAGTTACTACTCAGAAATACATCAACCGGTCACCTTTCTCATCAAGTTTTTGTTTTATAGATGAGATAGTGCTTTTACAAAGTGAAATCCAACCTTAATTCACCTATTTCATACCTAGTTGAATACCATGAACAGTCCTGATGGTGAGCTACCCATGAAAACTCTTTCTCTCTATTAATGATCTATTTAAAAATTTGTATTGAAAAAGGCAGTAGATTCCAGCACTTGATTCAAATTTTATATCACAAATTAGACTAAAAATCATCTTAACTAAACTTTTTAGTTTAGAGATATGCTTGAAATGGGAATTGTAAAATTTAAATATCTTGGAGAATTTTTGTGTTCATAGGCAAGTTTCAGCAAGCCTTACTTGGATCACAGTGAAATGATGTGTTCTTGTTTGTTTTGTTTTTTTTCTTTCAGTATATTAAATGCATCACGCAGAAAGTGAGAATACCTTGAATGCTTTTGTATCCAGTATGCCGAGTATGCATATCACTTGTAAGCAAAAGGATATCATTACAGAAATTGATTTAAAGATTTAACACTGGGGAGATAATTTTACTATGACAAACTTAATATATTCAGTAATGGAATTACTACATTGGCAAACCTCCTAATTGGAATTTTGTCTTTATATAAATCACAAAGCACTTGTACCTTATAAATGAAATAGTGCACCCACCCAGATGATTATCATTTAATATGAGCTTGCAATTCATATAAATTTGGACTTCAATTATTGAAACATGTGCTTAATTTATATCTTTAAGTTATTACTCATTTGTAACTCTAGTAAAATAAAGAATGGGATGCTATAATATTTTTCTGTTCTGATATGTTAGAGATAAAAATTTAAGATGGACACTGTAATAGTAGGTTCTATAAATTATAAATAATTTTATTAAAGAAAATAACTTACCTGTTATTATCACTAATATTGTCAGTATCATGATTGTTAAGAATAATGCTATAAAATCTTAAAAGAACTAATAATAAAATGCTTTCTCCCCCCCACCCCCAGATTATTATTACCTTACAGGGTAAAATTACTGAACATTATCAAAAACAAATACATATAATTAACAATTCATCTTTATTGAGGGCAACATGTTTTAACAAATGTGGTCTCAGAAATTAGGGGGGAAAGCAGGAAAATACATCAATTATATGTAATTAAATAACCGGGAAATAAATGATATTGCTTTACTTAAATGTTTGAAGTGAAAAAGAGAATGAAAACCTCAATATATTACTTCCAGTTATAGAAAGAGTGGTACAAAGAGTCAAAATAAAGAAATTGAGAAGTGGCAAATCAACTATGAGTGTGAGTAATTTCTCCTTTGACTTGAGTCCATGTAGACTAACTGTATAGAGGAGAACTGGAAATAGGTAAAGGACCTAACAAAATGCACTTCTCCTAATTTCTGTTTCCTTAACATTGTATTAAAATAATGTTCTTAGTAAGCTTTTCCTTGCCATCATTCATACAATTCCCACAGAGGCTACTTCATTCTCAGGAGCTGAGTGGTAAGTGACCACCCTGCCCCTACACAATGCATAAAACAACAGGCCCTGCATAGAATAAGGCTCCAGGCTCTGGGCCATAACTCCCCCAAGGTCCGCAATGAAGCAGGTGGAGACATTCGGAATATGCAGCTGAATGTGTGGACCTTAAGCCCAGGAGAGAGACTGGGTTGGAGGCAGAGATAGTTTGGTTTTCTTACAGGGGTAGTTAACTGTAGGGCGTGGCTATAGAGTCAAGCCTCAGACTGACTTGTTGGCAAAACCACAAACAAGTCCCAGCTTAGAGGGCACAGTCCTCTTAGCATAATTAGGCTTGACCTTATGACGCTCCCTAGATCTTATCTGGGTAGCTAAAGGGCTGAGGGATAAGTGCTGCCAAAACAAGTGAAACTCACAAGAACATTGTAACTATGGTGACCACTACCTTGTTTACCTCTGGCTATAAAATAAAGGATCTCTGGATCTCTTGTCTCTGGATCTCTGTGGCCTCTGGATCTCTCTCTGTGGCCTCAGCCAGGCACAGGAAGATCCACCTAGACCAGTGATGGTGAACCTATGACACGCGTGTCAGAGATGACACACGAACTCATTTTTTTGGTTGATTTTTCTTTGTTAAATGGCATTTAAATATGTAAAATAAATATCAAAAATATAAGTCTTTGTTTTATTATGGTTGCAAATATCAAAAAATTTCTATATGTGACACGGCACCAGAGTTAAGTTAGGGTTTTTCAAAATGCTGACACACCGAGCTCAAAAGGTTCTCGCCATCACTGACCTAGACCCAGCTTATTCTCTCTGTCTGTCATTTCTTCATCCATTTGCTGCCCTCACTCAGGCTTGTGAACCTTTGGCTGAGCTGGCTCAGCACAGTTAACAATGTAGGAGTGGGCGATATCACTGCAGGAATTCAAATATGCTCAATGAGAAACATAGAGTGAAGATAGAACTTAAGGAAATAAAAATGTTATAGGGATGAGCCACAGAAGAAAATCCACAGGACAGTTAGCTAGATAGCCTATTTTATAAAACGGGAAGAGACACAGTTTCAAGCATGATGCGCCAAGCATAGTGTCAAATGATGCAGGAAGATAGTGCTTAAACGACTGTGGGTTTGTCCAGTAGAAGTTAATTGGGAGCGTTAGCATGTGTAGACTGAGTGGGTGGTGAGTGTGGGAGCCAGATTGCTGCTTTCCTAGGTGAATTAGACGTGAGGAGCAGTGGAAAGCCAGTTTTGTCTCCGCTGGCATTGATTTATGCTATTATTTCTACCACAGAAATGCTAGAAGAAGAAACAGAATAGCGTAGTGCCATAGGCCACCAACTGCAGTCACCTTGAGGGGAGTTTATTTAATATTTATTTTTTTACTAATGTCTGGGCCTCACTCCAAACCAATTATATCTGAATCTCAGAGGATGGGAGCCAAATACTGCTATTTCAAAATAGCAATCTAGGTAATTCTAATGTTTTGTTAGAATTGAGGATCACTGGATTAATTAGTTAAGAACATGGTTTCCACTGTCAAACTACATCGGGAAGTTCGGGGAGGGTTGGCGGGGGGGTGGGGTGGTGTGAGGGGTAAGAGGGCGGGAAGGAGACATATGTAATACTCTTTGTAATACTTTAAGCAATTAAAAAAAAAAAAGAACATGGTTCCCAGAATCAGCTTCACAGCTTTAGTTTAAATGTCAGCCTCACCATCTGCTGGCTGCATGATTTCTCAGCCTCAGTTTCTTTATCAAAGAAGTGGGAATGATAATAGTATTTTCCTCATTGGAAGAAAGATTAAATGACATAAAGTATATCCAACACTTGGCATGGTACTATTTATTTTTGATTGTTGTTGTATGGAGAGAGAGAGAGAGAGAGAGAGAGAGAGAATCCGCCACCCCACTGATGACCATGTACTAATCAAGAGATGAGGAGAGACAGGTTTTGTAATTCTTTCCACCACTTATATTTCATGCCACGCACTCAACAACTCTGATCCTGCTGTGCCTTAGTAATAGCTTGTCAAAAGTTTCTTGCTTTATTCTTGTTGTACATAGTGTTGAACTTGATCATCTATTTCCTTGCTATGTCTTTCTCTGGTTTAGATAGCCACTATTGCATATATGATGTTGATTTAAGGCAACTCATTATTCTGGCTGTTTTCTTCAACATTTCTTTTAAGATGAGGTGCAAAACTTCCTGAACGGAGATGGACCAGTCAGAGTAGAGAATGATCACCTCACTTCATCTGTACCATTTACTTCTATTAATACAGAGATCAAATTCATTTGTAGCAACTTTGCTATTCACATATACTTTCTTACTGTATTTAAAAAAACTGTCAGACTTTACATATGCTCCTAGTAATTCTATTGTGTGGGATTTGATCCACTATTCTAACTTCTGAAGGACATTGGGGTATTGGTTATAGCCTACATTTTATTAGCTAATTTTCTCATTTTCGTATAATCTGCTACACAGATAAAGATTACTTCTACTTTACCACCTGAGGCTAAGAAGAGCCCTGTTGCCTGCCACTCACCAATGAGTCAGCACTTTTAGGGCATGGTCATTCCACAAGTTATACATTTACCTCATGGTGCCCAATCTCCATTTATCTATATCCATATCCCAAGGTACTCAAATGTACTGGTAAAGCTTCTTTTCCACAAGTCTTTATTATTTTCTGAGTGTTCCCATGAACTTAGCTTTTAACAATCAAAGGATTTAAAAGAAATTATAGTAGATCCTTCAACCCTCTTGTGACACTTACAGACATTTATTGAAGCTAAAATATGTGTTACTCTAGTAATTAAGAAAACCATTCAATTTTGAAACCCATCCTGGCTTATCTGCAAAATGTATAGCTTCTCTGGGAAACATTGACTAGAATTGTTTTTGGAAAACAGCAAAATTGTCATTCTTCCATTCATGAGCAATCCAGAAACAGAAGGCCCAGGTATCCTTTGCTGCTCTGGCAGAGTGATGTCTTCTCTGCTTTCAACTCAATTAGAAAAATATCTCAAGGTGTAAGTCTCCTTTAATCCCCACATAATTAGTCTTCAAACATTAATTTTCATAGCTCTTTTTTTTCTCTCTGAATTGGCATTCTGTGGCTTTGGGGGCACAATAACATTTTTTAGGTGATTTGTTGAAATTTTTATTATGTCATATTTTACTAGTCTACATATAAAGACATGTAATGAGTAAGGTATGATGGCTAGTAATAAAATAAATATTCATTCCCCAATTTAAGAAGTAGGAAAAAAATAGAATTAGATCATCACTAAACCATTGTGCTTTTCCGTATTGAATTTTACTGCTTTCCTTCTGGGAAGTTTTAAGGAATTCACTCAATTTCTTTTGAATTTTTTTGTTTAACATCTTTTTCTTTTAAAAATATTACCACATAAACAATATACTTAGTTATGTTTGCTTGCATATTTTATTTTTTTAAATATGAGGTAAACATCAATATGTTTAGAACCATAAGGACCAAAGTGGAGATCTGCATGGTAAGTTTTATTAGCAAGCGGATTGGCTGCACATTGGACAATCTGCTGCTGTTTGGATCCTCCCTTAGACAGGGAGATGCTTTTAAAAATGCTGTTACAGACTGTGTATCTCTACTGCTCACTTGCCAATGTACGCCTTTACTTTTACTTTTTAAAAAGTTACAGGCAGTACATGCAATAATTTTGCTGATGTTAATAGAATATTAGAAAATAAAAACATTTAACTCAAATTTTGATGTAACAATAACTGCAGGAATAGTCAAGTACACTGACAACTGAACCGTGATTGTGCTGTTTAATTTATATAATGGCTAAGTTGGCTGTATATACAAGTACTAAACTTCAGATACTCAGATAGTGATTAGTCAAGGGTCTTTTGTCTAGATCTTGTGAAATCCCCTGGTCCTTTTTGTTTAATATAATTTTATTTATTTTAATGATAAAGAGGGAGGGAGAGATAGAAACATCAATGATAAGAGAGAATCATTGATCCGCTGCCCCCTACACTCCCCACTCAGGGGATTGAGCCTGCAATCTGGGCATGTGCCCTGACTGGGAATCAAATGGTAACCTCCTGGTTCATAGTTCGAAGCTCAACCACTGAGCCATGTCGGCTGGGCTCCTCTGGTCCTTCTTATAGAATCTTTATTCTCCTTGCCTGTCTGTCTAGCTTCTCTTGTATTTGTTGATTCATTTCTATTCTGCCTGAATGTTGCCTCTGTCCATATCTGACTTTTCTTAACCCCCTATTGGTTGGCATCTGCCTTCATGTCATGTCTGTCTCTACAAGTCTCTCATTTTTGCTTCATCCAGGATGCAGAATAAATTTAAATTCTGATTTAAGATTCCAGATTGAAACCTGAGGAGACTCTGGCCAGATCTAAAATAAGTTGTGTGATCACAAGGAGAGAGAGATGCAAAAACTTCAAGGATAGGGTAACAGATACATAGATAGACAAGGAGGAAGTGAGACAGGTGGGGATAAATTTTAGTACAAGATGAAAACTAGGAAGACAGCTAATTTTAAAGTTAAAGGAAATCTACACAAACCACTTTTGAAAAACTGAGATTTTTAACTGCTTGATTTGTTCGCAATTTGCATTGAAGGCCTCTGGTTCTGGATGACTGAAATGCAAGTATAGTGTTCTCATTTTATCATGGATTGCTGGGACTTGATCATATATAAGGTAACCAGGTTCTGTTTTTTTTTTCTCTTTTAAATTGTAAATACTCCCCCTCCCCTTTTTTTTCTTTATTGATTAAGGTATTACATATGTGTCCTTATCCCTCCATTGCCCCTGCTCATGACCTCACCCCCCTGGTGTCTGTGTCCATTGGTTATGCTTATATGCACGCATACAAGTCCTTTGGTTGATCTCTCCCCCTTACCCCCACCCTCCCTTTCCTTCCCTCTGAGGTTTGATGGTCAGATCGATGCTTCTCTGTCTCTGGATCTGTCTTTATTAATCAGTTTATGTTGTTCATTGTATTCCACAAAATGAGTGAGATCATGTGATATTTATCTTTCTCTGACCAACTTATTTCACTTAGCAAAATGCTTTCCAGGTCCTTCCATGCTGTTGCTAATTGTAGATACTATTTGAGAATAGTAGTGCAATTAAGTAAATATTAAACATTAGTGTAAGTAGACTTTATTTATTTATTTTTTATTTATTTACTAGAGGCCCAGTGCATGGGTTCGTGGGGTCCCTCAGCCTGGCCTGCACCCTCTCGTAATCTGGGACCCCTCAGGGGATGTTGGAGAGCCAGCTTTGCCTGATCCCTGCAGGCCAGGCCGAGGGACCCCACCAGTGCATGAATCCGTGCACCAGGCCTCTAGTATGCATATAAGATCTTTGGTTAATCTCTTCCCACCCTCCCCCCTCCTCCCTTCCCTCTGAGATTCATCAGTTTGTTCCATGTTTCCATGCCTGTGGTTCCCACTCCTGCGTTGAGCGTCTGCCCCCTGGTGGTCAGTGCGCATCATAGCTACCGGCCAGTTGGTCAGCCAGTCAGCCAGTCGCTTAGGATTATATATATATATATAGATTAGTAGCCCAGTGCACGAAATTCATGCACATTAAAAGGGAATTAATTAGAAGAAATATTTTAATATTGCTATTTGCCCTTTCTCTATAATAGAAGTGTCAAAGATGAAAGAAAGTTAGTAAAATATATATGAAAATCTCCCTCCTGTCAGAGTCTGGGGTGCACCACAGGACCCAGAGTCAAGTCCCCACCCACCCGTGCGCGCCTCAAAATCGTGCGAGACCCAGACCCAGCCAGCACCACCCCCGTCAAGCCCTGCAAGGCAGGAGGTGCAGCCTCAGGTCCCCCTGCCTGGCCTCAGGTCCCCCAGCCCTGGTGCGAGGGCGCGAGGGCACAAGGGCACGAGGGCGTAAGGGTGCAAGGGGCGAGGGCACGAGGGCGCAACAACCATTTGCATATTAGCTCTTTATTATATAGGATTATTTTATTGTCTAAAGTTTTACATGTCTCCTTTTTCCCCAATTGACCCTCCCCCCCAGCCATTCCCACCCCGGGCAAACCCCCACCACCCCAGTGTCTGTGTCCATTGGTTATGCTAATATGCATGCATACAAGTCCTTTGGTTGCTTTCTAACCCCCACTCCTCTGCCATTTGTCTCTGGATCTAATCTTGTTCATCAAATTATGTTGATCATTATATCCCACATATGAGTGAGATCATGTGATATTTATCTTTCTCCGACTGGCTTATTTCGTGTAGCATAATGTTCTCCAATTCCATCCATGCTATTGTAAATGGTAAAAGTTCCTTCTTTTTTATAGCGGCATAGTATGCCATTGTGTAGATGTACCACAGTTTTTTAATCCACTCATCTGCTGATGGGCACTTAGGCTGTTTCCAAATCTTAGCTATTGTAAATTGTGCTGCTATGAGCATAGAGGTGCATCACAGGTTCTGTTTTAATAAATCTTTCATCCAGCCTGTAATATAAATAACTGGTATTTTAGCCCTAGCTGTTTTTTTCTCAGTGGTTAAAGCATGGGCCTGGGACTGAAGGGTCACAGGTTGGATTCTGTTAAGGGCACGTACTTGGGTTGCAGGATTGATCCCTGGCGCTGGCTGGGCACGTGCAGGAGGCAACCAATCGATGTGTCTCTTGTACATCAATGTTTCTCTCTCTCTCTGTCTCTTCTCCTCCCTTTAATGGAAAAATATCCTGGGGTATGTATTACCAAAAATAAAAATAAAAATTGGTGATTTTGTTTGCAACTTTGTGCTGTGATTGTATTGTCCTTCTATTATTTAAACACCCATGGCATCCCTTAGTAGACTATAAACCTCTATTTGTCAGGATAAGACTCTGGTACTAGACAATAAAAATTAATCTCTTGAATACTAAATAAACATTCAGGGAAAGGTGATTGCTGAGACAACCAGGAATAAAAGGAAGGAATGGGAGGCAGGAGTGGTGTTTCTCTATTACAAATCTGTCACTAAACTTTCACTGTTAGCTGTCATGATTTTCAAGATCTTACATTGAACTGAATTCTATGTGGTTTTCAGTCTCAGCTTTGAGTGCTTTTCCGTGATCTCACATTGAACTGAATTCTATGTGGCTTTTAGGCTCAGCTTTGAGTGCTTTTATGCAGCAAAGCACACCGAAGTCATGGAGGAACTGAGCGATGTGACAGGTCTCACTCCCAGGTGAAGCTTTTGTGTCACAGACTTCACTGGGAATCTGAGGAGAACTAGGGCTCCAAGAAAAACATACAATTTTTACAATTTACAATTCTGCGAAGAAGAGACATTTTCAAGTGTGGCTACTACAGCTGTCACCTGTGCTCTCTCCCCAGGGAAATCTCTAGGCAGCTGAGAGTGGCTGCCTGAGTCCTGGGGTCCTGAAAGACTCCCCTGGATATTCTAAAGGTGAGAAGTGATAGCCGTAGGAAGTCCCCTAAGTTGATGTTTCTCCAACTTTAATGTGCTTACAACTCAGCTGGGGATGTTCATAAAATGCAAATTCCACAGATACTGATATGGTGTGTCTGGGGTGGGGCCTGAGAAGCTGCCTTTCTAGGAAGCTTCCAGGTGCTTCTGCGTTGCTATTTTAAGGACCAGACTTTGACAAGTACTGCCCTCAGCAGTCACTTCCCTGTGGTTACTTCCATCAGGAATTTGGAAAGGTCTCTATGAATATGCGTAACCCAAGAATCGACATCTGGAGGGCTGTCCACAGACAGGAGAGGGAGAAGAACACACCTGCCAAGCCAGTCATGTCAGCAGAATCAACCCTGGAAGTCAGTGTGGTGATACATGACACCGTTCCCAGCCAAGAACCACTGCCTTGAGTAAAGAGATGAGCTCTGGTTGTGACCCAGAACTGTGACCCTCCTCCACAGAACCCAGGTGCAACCAACACTAATGAATGAAGCCCACATTGGCCGGAGCCTGCAGTGGTGAGTGACCATTTGTCTGGGAAACCCTGTAATATATTTTTATTTATTTTTCTAAATATATTTTATTGATTTTTTACAGAGAGGAAGGGAGAAGAATAGAAAAAAAAAAAAAAAAAATAAAAA
>NW_005367989.1:682777-723178 GCF_000412655.1 Myotis brandtii
CAGGCTGATGCTCTATCCACTGAGCCAAACCGGTTAGGGCAACCTTGTAATATAGAGTAGTGACCAAGACCCAGGCTTTTGGGTGGAACATTCTGCTGTAGAAAACCTGCACAGCCACTCAGCTGTGTTCCTTAGAAAGTTGCTTAACCCTTCTGGGCCTTATTTTTTCCATTTGTAGAGATATTTAAAATACCTTCTTCCCAGGGTTGTTATAAGACATGCAGAAGCACTGACCACCATGGCTGATACTTCAAAAGTGCTCAATAAAGATGAGTGACTATGCTTCCAGCAAAGTAAATTTTGCCTTTGATGTTATCTAGTGACATCATCAGAATAAAGATTTTAAAAATATTTTAATGTGACAAATGCAAAATATTTACACAGGCGCTGGAAATTTTTGTAAGTTAATTGGACCAGAGTATATAAATTATCTTTTAAAGATTAGTGCAGTTACTGTTTTTGTGATAATAACTATGCCTAGCTAAATGGTTCCTGGGCAATTTCCTCTAAATTTGAATTCTAATTTGGGGAAAATTTTATCTCACATGCTAGCAAATTCTAACAAAGAATGCCAGTCATTTCTGATTATCATGACAACTGGATGTTTTCTGGCATACCTTGTCAACAGTCAGCTTAATTCTGAGTTCTCACAGAATACGTATTGTGTTTATTCATTATTCATTCATTCCTCTCCATTCTTTATTGCACATGATCTATTTCTATTGCCATGGGATAGCTATTTAATGACAATATATATATTTTTTACTTTCTTTCCATCATCTCCACAGTTACTGTTATATGAGGTTGATTCTAGCTTTGAAGTAGATGGAAAGGAAAAAAGAAACTTATTTAATAAAGTGATTTTTTTCCACTTCATTTGCTTTTGCATCTTTTTATCTGTGACTCATATTTAGCAAGTGAAACATTTGTTCCAAGGGATCTTTTGAAATACATTGTTGGCTGTCACATGCATGATTGATTTTAAATGTATGCTTGAATCCTTCTTACCAGACTAAACCCCTGGGACAGCAAAACACACTGTAAAAAGGGCTCTTCTGTCATTGTCAGGTACACCCGTCATCTTTGACTTAACCCTTGTATTGTAAACAATCTCTGTGTCTCTAGTTCTCACATGTCTCCTCAGAAAGGGTATCTCTCTGACATCACCCCATTCATCCTCACTCGGTCCTTGACTCTAGTTGTCCCTCTCCTTGCATGCCATATTCACTTTCCCGTATCCATTTGAAAGCAGTCTGCACTTCTCTGGTTACTGTGGCTCAGCAATGAGTCATGGAAACTACTCAAGACCTGTCTCTCTCGATTTATCCTACCCGCCATATCCTGTTGTTTGTCTGCCTTTCAGCTGCCCTTGTAACAGATGCTTTCTCACTTGCCTTCTTCAGTGCTATTTCTCATTTAAATTCTTTAACTTTGAATTGCCAGCCCTATCTTCATTTTTTTATTTTAAATATTTTTATTAATTATTCTTAAAATGTAGTGATTTGGCTAAATGACAGTGTCTCTCCATAATATGAACTATGTAATAGTATAATGTGCTAAATTTAATTAGTTCTAATTAGTGTTTCAAACTCAAGTGGTCATTTGATTATTCTCATCTCCCTTCAATAGCAGAGGGACACACATTTTCAGAGTATAGGTTCAAAAGCTTGATTTCTGTTTCCCTTAAAATCTTGTTATTTTTACAATTTTTTCAGAGTACAGCTGTATTTAATTTTTATGATTTTTGAGACTCCAGCTATATTCAATTGGACCAATTTCCCAATACGTTAAATTTAATGTCACTGGAATATTGGGTAAGTGCTAGTTTAATTTTTTTAAATTTTCTATTAATTATTCTGTACAAGTTTCCACTGTACATTAGATACTCTTCTACTCTTGCTCACACAGTGAACAAGCATACACCAGCCCTTAGCCTCAGGTTCATAGGTCTACCCGGGGAAGGGTGTCCGGGCAGTTACACTCAGGGTGCCTTTGTCACCCACGAAGCTGGCCTCCTCCCGGGAGCACAGGAAAGCTCCAGGCACCGAGGAGCACAAGCCAGGCCAGCTGGGTGGGTGCAAAGAACTCCATGCACAGAGCTCCCTGCCTGGTGCTGAGCAGCTTTGCTCCCTGGGACAGCAGAGAAGTATGCCCAACTACTTAGGGTAAAATCATGCCCCTGGGAAAGAATCAACAAGCTGAGGCAAGATGTCTCAAAACCCTCAGGCTCCAGCTCCCAGGGTAGGACTGAAGACTGATGCCAAGGGGATGCTAGTTCAATTGTAACATGACAGCCTCTGGGTCAAATCCGGCCTGACACCTATTTTTGTAAATAAAGTTTTATTGGAATACACCCACACCCATTTATGTAATATCTGTGTTTTCACACTACAAAGGAAGAATTGTGACAGAGATTGTGTGGTCTGCAAAGCCTAAAATATCTGCTATCTGACCCTTTAAGGAAATGTTTGTCCACTTGTGAGCTACCCAATATGCCACGTCTGGCAAATTTCCCTGGTTAGGACTTGAGGCAAATTTTATAAAATATTCACTCATTGAATACTCCTTCCCCCAAATTTGTGAAAATCACATATTCACTCATAGGAAAGGCCAGATTATCTTCAGAGATAGCTCAAAGGTATTTGCATGTAAATAGGATTGCTAGATGCAATATATAAAACATAGTTAAATTTCAGATAAATTACAAAGATTTTTTTTTTGGTATGTTCCATATATTTCACGGACATACTTATACCAAAAATCAATTTGTTATTTATCTGAAATTCAAATTTAATTGGACACATTGTGCTTTTATTTGTTAAATCTGGCAGCCCTCTGTATAAAGGGATGAAAAGAAGAAAAACTGAAGAGATGTTGAAGCAACATCGACTGGGCACTGTGTGAAGATTTTAGTTTGTTAGCACCTTCTGGTACACTGTCTGGTAACATTCCAGAGTTCTCCAATTTATATTCATGTTTTGAATCAATAATGAGAAGCTTCATTCTTTATAACCAGGTGTTTGGCTCACGGATGGTCTGCTTTCGGATCCAGGAATCCATGCTGTTTATTAGCAGGTGGAAAATTTCAATTGTACATCAGCTTGCAGGAGAAGAGCACTTCCAATACAAAATAAAGGGGAATTACGCAGCAGGACTTCGTAGGTTTGATTTAGTCACCGGAGGAGAGCAAAAAATAGAAAGTTTACAAAACGAGTGATTGGGGAAATGGCAAGAGTCCACTTGTTCTAATACCACTCTATCTGTGAGGAACAGTGTTAGGAATTTAGTTGTAGCTAGGAAACACTGGCCAACGAAGGCTATTAACTGAGAGAAAGCAAGGTTTGTTAAATAGAAAAATAATGTATTTTAGAAATTCTTATTAGAGGCACTCTTTTTTTTGTCACACTTAGAATATTAAATGAACTCCTGTGATGGCGTTCTTTCTCACACCCATTTTACTTTTCTGATTTGACTGCACATTAAAAAAACACATTTATATATATTGATCAGCATGTTTGTCCCAATATAAGTCTATACTAACTTGTAGAGTGATTTTAAGTCAATAATTTCACCTTTTGGTTATTGATTTTTTATCTGAAGAAAGTGAATTGGAAGATTTTGAAGGTCTTGCCAGGTCTAAAACTCTACTTCTATTACATGCCTGCTGTGCATATTATGTTTGTAATGTAATATTAATAATACTAGAGGCCTGGTGCATGAATTTGTGCACCAGTGGGGTCCCTTGGCCTGGCCTGCAGGATCGGGCCAAAACTGGCTCTCTGACATCCCCCGAGGGGTCCTGGATTTCGAGAGGGCACAGGCCAGGTTGAGGGACCCCACCAGTGCACCTTTGGGGCTAGGGAGGGACTCGGGAGGTTGGCCAGCCACAGAGGGGCCGCGGAAGAGCTCCAGGGTGTGTCTGGTCCATCTCACTCAGTCCTGTTTGGCTGGAGCCCAGCAGCAAGCTAACCTACCGGTCAGAGCATCTGCCCCCTGGTAGTCAGTGCACGTCATAGCGACTGGTCGACAAGTCGACTGTCTACCTTATGGTGGTCAGTGCACATCATAGTGAGTGGTTGAGTGGCCTTAGCATATCATTAGTATATTATGCTTTGATTGGTTGAACAGCTGACTGAATGCCGGACACTTAGCATATTATGCTTTTATTATATAGGATGTCCAAAATATTAAAATTATCAAATCTCACTGTGAATACTAGCCTCAGATTTTGTAAACATGGCAGTATCAGAAGCCAGTCTCTATTGATGAGGCTGATCCCAGCAAATGATAACAGACCTGTTTAAATCAGACAGAGCACTGATTTAATATCTTAGGTTTGTCTATTTCTAGCATGTTTTCATGACATATTAGAATGTCTGAAATTCTATTCCTTTTTTTCTCTATAAATATTTTGGTTACTTGGTAATTTGTAAAGTTTTCACACCAATTTTAATTGATAGTATCTTCTATTATATGGTGACTGGATTGGTAGTAGGTACCATAGAAAGAAAACCTGTCTTTTGTGGGGTTTGTAATACCATAATTTATCAGTTTAATAGAAAAAGTACACATTATTCTTTCTCATTATTTATGTTTCTATTTCTCTCTCTTCCTTCCTCTCTCTGAAATCAATAAAGCTCAGTGATTGAATATCAAGACCCATGAACCAGGAGGTCATGGTTCCATCCCCATTCAGGACACAGGCCCCAGTTATGGGCTTGATTCCCATTAGGGGGTGTGCAGGAGGCAGCCAATCAATGACTCTCATCATTTACGTTTCTATCTCTTCCTCTTCCTTCCTCTCTCTGAAATAATTTTAAAAATATTAAAAAATGGTTTTTAAAGTACACATTAGCCCTAGCCAGTTGCTCAGTGGTTAGAGCATTGGCCTGCTGACCAAAGGGTCCCGGGTTCGATTCCGGTCAAGGGCACATACCTAGATTGCAGGCTCCTTCCCTGACCCAGGCCCTGGTCAGGGCTTATGCAGGAGGCAATCAATCGATGTGTTTCTCTGACATGAATGTTTCTCTCTGTCTTTCTCTCTCTCTTTCACTCTCCCTAAAAATCAATAGAAAAATATCGTTGGGGGAGGATTAACAAAACAAAACAAAAAAAGAGTATACATTAGGTTATGGTAAACATTTAAGGGGATAGAACTGACCCTTAAAAATTATTTGAAAAGCTGCAATTAGAATTGGGGAGGTGATAATATGTATTCTCTGTTTTAAGCATTTTAAAAAATATTAATCTGAGAAAGCAAGAGTATGTAAATATGCTAAGGTTAACTTATGTATCTACTAAAACACTATTTTAATTAGATTTTTTTTATCTATACAAATAATATATGAAGATATTCTGTTTGCCCCAAATTAAAACATTATAAATGAGGCTAAAAAAATTGCCTTTGACCATCACCTAATTCTTCTTCCTTTGCCTGTTCCTTTGAGGTAAATCCATACTATTGTTGGTTTTGTATGTGGCCTTTTAGATCATTTTCTGTGCATTTTCTCACAGAGATTTGACCCTTTGCTGTATTACATATAGGCTAAGAAGGTCAGCCTGCTGTGTTTGGTAATATTGAACAGGAAAACAATGTGCTACGAAAGACCTTTTGCACTGGGACTGATTAACTGAAGAAAGCTACGTTGGTAGAGGGTGAGTCACATAAGTGCCCAGGTGTTTGTGTTTGTGTGTGTGTGTGTGTGTGTGTGTGTGTGTGTGTGTGTGTGTGTGTTATATGTACATACAAAAAAAAACATTGGTTCACAAGCCACTCTGAACCTCAATTTCCTTATCTGCAACACAGAATGCAATGATCCAAAACATCACTAAGGTTTTGTCCAGCTCTCAGTTTATTTGGGTTTATTATTTCCAGTGCTAAGATAGCTGAAAAGATGGCCACATGAAAGGGGTTCTGTTTGTTTCTTTGTGTTTTTCTTCCTTGGTATTGAGTCATCGTGTCTCTTTATGCAACCTAATATTGTTTGCAAAAGCTGAATATGCATTCCTTTGCTCAAAATAGATTAAACTCATTTCTGGTTCCCACAGACCAGGAGGGAAGATCCAGTAGTGTTGATCACCTTCCGCATCATCGCATGATCATTCCTTGAGTTTTTTCCAATTCATTTGGACTTGATCCCACTAAATTCACCCTCTTGTAATTGTTCTAGGTATCATTGTAACTCCCTCATCACACCAAACATTGGTGAGCAATGTTGTCAAGTCATGTATGATATTCTGCAACTTCTTATTTCAGAACTGAAAATTCAGCTTAGCTTTTATACCCCTTTCTCAGTCTCATTTTCTCTTGCTCAAAATCACTGCTACCCATACTAAAGCATCAAAAAGTAGGTTTTTCTTTTTTAATCTCTCTTAAGTTTGTGAGATCTACATATGTGAAAGTATATTTAATCAGCTAATTTCCTTCTATATCAAATAGATGAATATGATAAGACCTGGGTGCCAGTAGTTATTTTTAAGCTCTATGTTCTGGCCCTGCATGGATGGCATTAGGATTTTGTTATTAGAATGTTTTCTTTAAATCTCCCTCATCAGTCACATATCCTATTACTCTCCACAGCAAACGAAGCCTGGTAAGAATGAGTGGTTAAGGGGAGTGAACAAAGGTTTGGGCTGAACACAGGTTAACAATGCATTAAGAATTCCTTGTTGTTTTCAAAGCTGTAGGACAAGTGCAAAACCAATAAAAATAAGGAATGAAAATATATTCATCTGTAATTTCAGAGTTCATTGGAAAATACCTTTTGCAAATTTGTAATCTCTTTATAACTGTGTCTTCATTAACATTCATTTCTGAGTAGTTCAATTGCTACTTAAGCCAAGGTCTTTAAAATAGACTTGAATAATACTCCACCATAAAGATAACATTCATATGTAACCACGGACAGTTTGTTTTATTGTGCTTCACAAATATTGCATATTTTACAAATTGAAGTTTTGTGACAACCCTGTGTCATGCAAGTCTATCAGGACCATTTTCTCAATAGCATTTGCTCACTTTATGTCTCCTTGTCACCGTTTGGTAATTATTGCAATATTTCAAATGCTTTCATTATATTTGTTATGATGATCTGTGATCAGTGACCTTTGATGTCACTAGTGTAACTGTAATGGGGTGCCAAGAACCGTGCCCATGTAAGACGATGAATTCAGTAAATGTTGTGGGTGTTCTGACTGCTCCACTGACCAGCAAAGCCTGATGACAGCACATCTGTTCATGACATGGTTTCCAAGTATTTTAAGCCCATGGTTAAGATTTCCTGATCAGAAAAGAAGATTCCTTTCAAAATATTACTGCCCATTGACAATGCACCTGGTCAGTCAAGAGCTCTGATGGAAATGTACAATGAGGTTAACGTTTTCATTTCTGCGAATAGAACATCCACTCTACACCCCATTAATCAAGGAGTAATTTTGACTTTCAAGTCTTATTATTTAATAAATACATTTCATAAGGCTGTGGCTGCCATAGATAGTGAGTCCTCTCATGGATCTGGGCAAAGTCAATTGAAAACCTTCTGAAAGGATTCACCATTCTAGGTGCCATACGAACATTCATAATTCCTGGGGGAAATGTCAAAATGTCAACATTAATAGGAGTTTAGAAGATGCTGATTTCAACCCCCATGGATGACTTTGAGGGGTTCAAGATCTTTCAATATGGAAAAGGACAGTATCTATAACAAATTATTTTGTGAAAACTGAATATCAACATGCAAAAGAATGAAGTTGGATCCCCACCTCACATAACATAAAAATTAATTCAAAGTAATTAAAAAATATAAGTGCAAGATTGAAAACTATAAAACTTTTGGAATAAGAAATAGGAGTAAATAATGATCTTGGATTTGGCAATGAATGCTTAGATATGACACCAAGAGCATGAATAACAACAACAAAATTGGATAAACTGGACTTCATAAAAATTAAAACCTTTTGTGCATCAAAGGACACTATCAAAAGAGTGAAAAGACAACTCACAGTGAGCGAGAAAATATTTTCAAATCATCTATCTGGTGTCTGATACATACAAAAGGACAAACAACCCAATTTAAAATGACATGACCAAGGCCTCGAATACCCATCCCTCCAAAGAGGATGTACAATGGCCAACAAGCCCATGAAAGGATGATGTTCAACATGATTTTCATTAGGGAAATGCAAATCCAAACCATAGTGAGACTCAGATCTGATGAGTTGGGTATAATTAAAAAAATGCAAATAAAAAGCGTCGATGCACATACAGATTACTTAAAATCCTTGTGCATTGTTGGTGGGAATGTAAAATGGTGAAGCTGCTGTGGAAAATGTTTGGCAGTTCCTCGATAACTTAAACATAGAATTCCCACATGACCTGGAAATTCCCAAAATAAATTAAAGCATGTGCACATGTGTGAAACAAACACATGTGCTATGAAAGAATGCTCATAGCAGCACTATTCACAGAACCCAAATCTCCATCAACTAATGAAGTGGTGAAAAATGTGATATATCCATAAAATGGTATGTTAGTAAGTCATAAAAGGAATGAAATACTGATGCATTTTACAAGTTGGATGAAGCTTAAAAACATTATGCTGAATGAAAGAAGCCAAACACAAAAGCTTACATATTGTGTACATGTAATTTTATTCAAGTAAGATACTAAAAAATGTAAAATTCTTAAAGGTAAAAAACAGATTAGTAGTAACCAGGGGCTGAGGGGAGGGGAGAATGGGAAATGACTGCAGTGGGGACCAGGTTTACTTTTGGGGAGATAAAAATATCTGCAACTACTAGTATGTCGTGGTAATGGTTGTACATTTTGAATGTACTAAATGCCATTGGATTGTACTTTTAAAGTGGCTAAAGTGATAAATTTTATGTTATTTATATTTATCAACAAAAAGTGTAAGGTATAATTTAGAAAAAGCACACATACCTATGTCTATCAATTACAAAATTCTATAATTCAATCTATGACTTTATTTCCACTTTAGTGATGTCTTAGACATCATGGCTTTGGGTGTCATAAAACTTTTGGTTCATGGCTTTCAACATTAAGGAACATTATAAATGTGTAAGTGAGCTTAGAATGAAAACGTCTAACAACATTAATCTATATCAACTGGAATGTTCCCTTTCCAGGGCTGTGTATGATGATTCACTTTGAGATGGTATATGAGGATCATAGTCTTAAAGAGATTTCAGAGAAAAGCCACTGACATTGTTAAAGGATAAGAAAATTACATTTGCGAGAAGAGATAAGAAGAATAGGGATTAACTTGCCTAGTGGAGAATAAACTCAAGTCTAATTTAACAGCTGGCATCAAGTACTGTATTAAACAACTTAGGGGAATAAAAGAATGCGGTAGTATTTAAAGGCTAGGGAAAATGTTGGACTTTTATGATTATCTTGTTGTCTTTCTCAGAGACATGTTGACAAGCTTACTTGAAAAATGGGGAAGGCCAGGTAGGGCAGGTGTGGTGAATTTGCCATAGTAACCTCTGTAAGAGTGGCAGATAGCAAAAAAGATGTGCCTTATCTTGTAAAGTTACAATTATTTTGATTGTTTAATGGTCAAAGATAGAAAAGGGAATTAATCTCACTTTTTCCTGAATATTTACAAGTACCTTTTGCATTTCTCTTCAGGTACATCTTAAGAAGACTTTGGAAACTAAGAGGTAATAGACAAGGGTAGGACAAATGGGACTGAGGCCATGATTGGAGAAGAAAGAAAGAAGCTTGTTCAGAGTCAGAGATAATAAATATTACAACCATATTTTTAAAGTAGGGTTTCCTTGGAAAACTTAAAAAAAATTACATCCTACTCTATAAAAATCTATTTCATTTTGCTTGAGAGGAATGAATGGATTAGATGACCACTCAAGTTTCATTTACGTGAAGTAGGAGAATCATGTTTTTCTGATAATAACTCTAAATTCATAGAAACTGAAGGGCTCTTGAGATATACTTTAATCCTTTAACAATCTTACTTAATTTTATCCATTTTTGTAGGTAGGTAGTATTACTAGCACAGTACCAACAAAGTCAGTAGCATGATTATAGGTGCCAAACTAATTCTATCACTCTGGACAGAAACATACAATCCAGCATCAGCCTGGGAAACTATGGAAATGTATTACTATTAGTGCAAAATTTCTGCTATATGCAGTGTGTAAACCACTGGACTGAAAAAACGTCTCCAAAGGACCTTCCTGCTGAGCAGAATAAACTGTTCTCCCACAACATTGTCAACATTTGAGTTAAATAGAAAAGTAAGGGCGATGTCATCATCATGGAGTTGTTCCCTTGGTCTCTGCCCTTTAAGTTATAATCAGTAGGGCATCTATAGCCCAATAAAGTATCCTCTGCGAAGCACACCAGGATGCTCAAGAGATCCACACATATCTGTGCATCTGAAGGTGGGTGTATTGGACCTCGTGGAGGGAGATGGAGGAGCAGCACAACCAATGACCTGAGACTCCAGGAACCACTATGACTCCTGAGACGCGAGGATACAGGAACTGAAGCAGTGCCTGAAACCCAGCCCTCCCCCACCCCCTTCTCCAGCAGTGGTGGCAGCATCTGCAACCTAAGGCTCCAGGACCTGTGGCAGCAACCAAGACCAAAGGCTCCACGACCTGGCACTGAAGCCATGGCTGCTCTGAGTACATTTATTTTTCATTTTGTACATTTTTATTTTTATTTTTTATTGTTATATGGGTGACATTGGTTAATAAAATTATATGTTTCAGGTGTACAATTCTATAATACATCAGTTACCCAAAGATAACCCCCACATATGGTACTGGTGGTGGGAAAGAGGTGAATTCAGGAAGTAATGTGTTCTGCCCATATTTACAAATTGGATTAGAGGTCCTATTACAGAGATAAAACCCTTGAAGTGCAGCACCCATGCTTAAAGAGTGAACTACACAAATAAAGAAACTCACTTCCCACAGATTTGGCTCAGGATGGGTAGGGTGAAACATTTCTCATGTGGGTTTGAAGCCAGATTTCTCACTACCTAGTTCTTCCCCCCAAAAGAATTTAATTTGAAGTGATCCTGAATTGGAGGTTCCTTTTCCATGGATAACAAAAATAAATAACTCCAAAACTGAAACAAAAGTAACGATGCTTCTCAGGAAAGAAGAACATTGAATTCATACTTCAAAGTATAAAAAGTACTAACAAATATCAACCCATGATCTGAAAAAATTCACAAATAGATAAAGAACAAGTCAACTTAAGAGAAAGAAGATATAATGGACCTGTAAAATACTCAAGATTAGAATGATTAGATGCTAAATATAAAATGAGTTTGTTTAATATGTCTAAGGAAATACAAAAAGAAAAGAGTCCTTACAATATCATCAAAAATGAAGAGGCAGAGGCGCTGATTCTGGTAATGATGGATTAACTGGATTTGAGATGACCCTACTGCAGGATACTGAGGGAGCACAAATAAGAGATGTCTAACCAAGCCAGGATGGGGGAACATGATGCTATTCAGGGACTGACCAAATGTCAGGAATGAAGTTTGACTCAGGAATGTACTGGTGTTGGGGGAAGCATGACAATTTGAGGTGTACTTTACTGTGTAACCAGATCTTAGTATTTAGTTCATTACCAAAGTATATTTTATTATATTTTTACATGTCTTTCTTCACCCACACATGCATTTTCTTCAAATAAAAGTTTGTATTCATTCATTCGATACTTATTGAGTGTTTCTCATGTGCTAGGAACTATGCTAACATACTAGTGATTCTGCTGTGAAAAGGCACTTGAGATTTCCATGGGACATTGTCCACGGGGGCCTAAAGTTCAGATCACACAAATAAGTGCAGCCAGCAAAGTGTACTGCAGTAGGGAATAGTGAAGCCTTATTAAACCTGACAAAACCTCCCGTCTATTGGCATTAAAATCCAGATCATTAAGCAACACTAAGTCACTCACCAGATGCCAGTTGGAGACTTCTGCAAGATCGAAAGAAATAGTTGCTCCCCAGTTAAAATACAGAGGGGGGTGTTCTGTAACACAGCTTCTGAAGGACATTTGAGTCATTAGAACACTGGAGTGGAGGGAAGACAGACATAGGATCTGGGGATTAAACAGATATGAGCCAGCACTTCAGTGGAAGAAAGTATTCACTATACCATCTACTTCTCACTCCTTTCTGCGTATTAGCTAATATACATGTAGAGGGCTGATTCAGCTTCATTTTTCTTTATATCTCTGATTGAGGTTTTCAGTACAAGAAGTAGATACATAAGAAAAACATAAAGAACAATTGGCATTATGATGCTGATGAGCTGCAGGAAGAAGTCGTAGGTAATAGAAAATGATCTCCAGGTAGAAGCAAAAGGAGAACCAGCCACTTCCAATTTTAAGGGTGATGTTGAAGGAGGGTTCCTCCTAGCTCCTGTGAGTGGAGAGGAAGCAAACCCCTTAGATGTGGGGGAAAGAATGATGTGTGCATCTCTGAAAAGGCTGACCTCACTTTGGAGCACTATCAAAGAGAAGCAGCCGCTCAATGAGGCAGACTCAGGGCAAGGCTCCTGCTCTCCCCCAGGGTTGTGCCCCAACAGTAGGACACAAACAAGCTGACAATTACATGAGGAAGATAGCTTGACAGTTATGTAGGCAGGTGTCGGCGCTGTGACATGTGGAGATGGGTGAGCCACAGGAGAGTGGCAGAGCCCTGGGTTAGGGGCACAGGATGACTTCTCCAGCGCCACCCATCTTGAACACTGTGTGAATCAGACAGTGCTGCTAGAGAGAAAAGAACTTCAGAGTAGAGGTGAGAGGCTTCCTAGTTGAAGATGGTGGCCAGGGAGGCTAGCAGGGCCAACAGCAAGGCGGGGTACAATTGGGAGCCACCATGGGACTCTACAAGTGAAGGAAGGATGCATGACAATCTGTGCTGCCGGTGTGCCTGACTGCCACCCCTTGTTTAGGGGCAGTCATCTGTGAAATCTTGCTTACACATGCTGTCCTCTACAAGATCCATATCAAAAAGACAACACAAGTAGAGTGAGCACTTTTCTCCACTTTTGGAGAGTTTTCTGGAAACTTTTCTATCCCTGATGTCAGTGTTACCCAGCCTGAGCATATATTCCCACTCCATCTGGTGGTGATACACTTCCAACCGCCTCCTACTTGTGAAGAAGAAAGAGCCAATAGGTTTTAATGAGTAATTGGTTTAATAGCAGGTCTTGAAATTTAGCCACACATTCTATTAGAATAATTACAATACATTTGCACAAGAGCAACATTTTGGGTGAATACATAAAGCTTAAAAGCAACTGAATAATCACTCTATACAGTGTTGGCAAAGGATGCTTTTATTTTTTCTAAAAATATCTAGGTATAAAATGAAACTTTATATAGTAATGCTTTGGGGAGATGGGGTTGTTGCTAGTGTGGGTTTGTTTGTATTTGAAGTAAAAACTCTTGGGTAGCTTTATAGTCCAAGTTCAGACTTTCAAAGGAGGCACATTCCTCATGCCAGTTATAATATCAGCACTCTGTTCAGTAATGTTTAAATTAAGTAAACACACATCTACTTGTCCTTCTCCAAAAGCCTAAATGTCTCTTTAATTTGCTTCTATATCTCATTCATCCTGCTTCTAATGCACTTATGGTTCTTCCATTTCTTTACAGTGTGATCACAGTGTATGGAATATTTGGAGATTAGCATCAAAATTCATCAGAAAGCGTTTTTCATAAGATATGAGAACACCATCCTTCACTTATGTCCTTGTTGCAAATTCTTAAGTATTGATTGAAACAATTTATACCAATGATTTATTCCATGGTTGAAGGGTAACTGTAAACTGAGTTGGGAACATCTTTCTCTATACATTTTCAGGTTCTATTATTGGTGCTAACTTTACTGTACTTCTTCTCTTAGCAGATCCCTCAGATTTATCACTTACAAGTTGAGTAAATATGCAGCATATATATTGACAGATCAACAGTCTCAAGCAAGCAGTGAACAAACTTGCTACATATGTTCATCTCACCACAGATGCTTCCCCCTTCACTCTGTTTTTTAAGTGCATCAAATATTAATAAATGCACTTGTGAATGTTCTTACATATGTCTCTAAGATAATCTGATTTTGTACTAAAATCCATCTTTTCTAGGTTTACGAAATCTTTATATAGGCAAATCTTCTGTAATAAAAAATTCCTGAGGGTGGCATAGTACTGCAAACACAGATGCTAAAGGCAGAGAAGCAAAAAGATTAATCAGTGTGGTTTAGACTCATCCAACTCTATTAAAAGGCATATAGCCAGAGTTATTATTTAGGAAATTCACAATTGGGCTCAAGACTGCTAATATGGGATATAGACTGAAATGATGCTGGGACTGCATATCTGGTAAATAATCAGCCAAATCCACTGTGATCAATAATAAGGCCAATGTTAATAGAGTCCATTTAGGACCTGCTGAAAACCCATGGGCAACATAAAAATCAAAAGCCTCTCTTTCATTTGGAGTAGGGCAATGATTTAGAACCAATAATGTTCTACAGGTATGCTGACTTCCTCTGAGAAACGTGATGAACCCATTTCACAGAGCAGGGTCAACCCACTGTGTGCACAAACATAAAAATAAAGTGAGGCTTTAAACAAATAATTTATGGCAACAAATAAGGATAATAAGAAGTTGAAGAAGTTCCAAGCTTAGAAGCCTGAGACCTGACTTTGGGTCCCAGTTTCATAATTAGTAGCTCAGTGATCTGAACAAACATCAATCTTCTCTGAACCTGTGCTCAGAAATAGTGTTACCAGCCCAGTCTGATGCGCAGGTTACTGTGAAGGTCAGATATGAAGTCACATTATTAGAGATTTAAGGTTCTCCTTCTATGTGGTTGAAGAAATGATGGCTTGGAAACATTTATACTAGAACCACTTAACTAGAGCGTGCTTGTTCTTGAGAAGTGGTGCTTTTCACTTACTAGTTCTTAATTAATGCTTGATTTTTTTTTTAATCTTCTGTCCTTTGCTTATGTGGTCCAAGGTTACATGTAATGGAGGCAGCATGGGATGCAGAAAACCTGGGGTTAGAGTCAGACAGTTTAACTTAAACTTTTACTCTATGATCCAGAGTAAGTTATTTAATTAAACAATGAAGAAGAAGAAAACTAAGAAAAAGAAGAAGGAGGAGGAGGAGGAGGAGGAGGAGGAGGAGGAGGAGGAAAAGAAGGAGAAGGAGAAGGAGAAGCAGAAGGAGAAGGAGAAGGAGAAGGAGAAGGAGAAGGAGAAGGAGAAGGAGAAGGAGAAGGAGAAGGAGAAGGAGGGAGAAGAAACCTTTCCGAAGTGCTTGTGCATGCTCAGGACCAAGTCTCCTACATCTTGGTATTAATTCCTCACATTAACCTTATTATCATCCTCATTTTGTGAATCTGGGAAACAGAATCTAAAAGTGTTTATATGACTTGCCAAGTTAACCAGTATTGCAAACAGTTAATAATTTGAACCCACACAATCTGATTCTATAATCCCTGCTATTACCTGTCATCCTCCCACAAAGTGGAGGTAACAACCGACTTGCAGTGACTATGAAAGTAAAAGTCATCATTATCTCTAAAACACAGTCAGTCGTTAGTTTGAGATATACTGAGCTCCCACAAACAAAATTTTTGAGAGATAAAAGTTGTAAAAATTTCTTCTCCATCTTCCTCTGGAATCCCTACTGACTTTGAGCTTGAGAAAAAGATAGTTGACGATAACCGGAGAAGGGCTCCATTATGCATAATTCGAGGACATTATGCATTAGGATAGAGGGAATTATTCTTTCCCACACTAGGAGGTAAGAACAGCCACAAAGAAAAGTTTCTGAAAGGAAGGGCTGTTCTCATCTCAATCAGTGACCAGGACGTTATTTTAACAGGAATTATGACACACTATGGATGCTCTTGGTTGTGAAATCCTTTGTGTAAGTCCCCATTAAAAAAGAAAAAAGCTACTCATCTCTCTAAATTTAACTTTGGCTTAAAGCTATAGAGTTAAAAGTTAAAACTGATTTTTCAAAACCCCTTTTAAGTCATTCTGAAACTGTGATTTGTACATTTTAACTTTGTATGTATATTTAAACAAACCACTTGATGCAAACCTTTGAAAATAAGTCCTTTTATTGGTAAGCTTGCTAGGATAGCCAGAGATAAGAGACTAATAAAGTTTTGACTGAAATGTCTTTTAAAGAATCCAAAAATGTGCATTTATGTTTCCATACATATGAACTAGTTTAATTTCAATTAAATTGGGTGGATGATAAAAAGTATCATAAAACACTCAAGATCTGGTAAATTTTTTTTTGGGGGGGGGAACAGATGCTGTTTTGACAGTTGTAAAATTTTTATTACATTTTAATGTGAAGATGGGATACAGCTTCAAGGGTGGTGTTAGAGAGCTTTTACAATGAAAACTGACATTCCAGGGCTGGTAGCTGCAATGAACGCCTTGGTGATGTTGCTATTATGACTATTGTTTTCGTGGATATCTGCCTTTTGAAATCTTTCTGACATTTTGTTCTCATTTAGAATGTTTTAAATATATAGAAAACTGGACTTTGGAGCAAAAGCTCTTTATTAACCAGGCAGATTTTAAAATAAAATCATCCATTTAATTCTAACTAGGAAAGGTTACCAGGGCTGGTCATTAACACATAAAATAAAAATAAAAGTAGCGATCAATTCTACTTTGGAGGAGCACCTACACAGAGGACAGTAATGGTTTAGGCTGGTTTGCATGTCAGTAGAGGAATACAATTGCTTCCTTGACAAGATGTCAAGAACCCACAATACATACAATATATACTCCTTTGGTTCAAGGCATTGTCAGCTTTTATTAAAATGCAAATATCAATTGCTGTATTGATATTTTAATTATTGTCAGTATTAACACCTTAACTCAAATGTATATATAAGATTAATTTAGTAATATACTCACCTTTATTTTTAAAGAATAGTTTACTAATTTTTAAAGAGAGAGAGGAAAGAAGAGAGAAACATTGATGCACAATATCAATCAGCTCCCTTCTACACGCCTCCTCTGGGGGATGAAGCCCACAACCCAGGCATTTGCCCTAACCTGGAATCCAACCAACAACCTTTCGGTGCATGGGACAATGCCCCACCAACTGAGCCACACTGGCTAGGGTTGTAATATATTCATCTTTTAAGAAAACTTTCAACATGGGATGTATGTTCTCATTTTGGGTGAGGGGACAATAAAGAAAAATCTGGGGTATGAGAGAGTTCCTGGTGTTGAAGAGTTTAGGCTAGACACCCTGGCAGAAGGGTGGTGGGTGGGATGAGGACACTGACTCCTTTTCTTGGACATGAGATAGATACTGGGAGTGATACAATAAAGAGAGGTAATGTAAAGAGACTAAACCTTGTCTTCTTTCCCTGAGATAAACTTTAAGCATGAACACGTCATATAACCATTGCCTCCACCCAGGAAATTGCCTTCACATTATTTATAGCCATTCCTCACAATAAGCCAATAGCTTTCTTCCTAAAACTTGGAGTCATTGATTCTAACTTCGCCCTCTTAGACCACACAAAATTTGGTTTAAGGTAAAACACTAGCACTTGCTTTTCGTAGAGTATAGGGCAGCTGGGATGATATACGTACAGGATATACTATGCAAAATACCCTGGAACAAAAAAAGAATCCCCATATATATTCATTCTGCTGTTCATAATTAATAATAATCTCAGTTGTATCCGCCGCTGTGTTTGACTTTGAGTACCTGGGAGAAGTGATTGTATGTCTGGAAAAACTTGATGGTATTAATAGACTTTCCTATTTCTTCCAATGTTTAAAGGAAACAATAGAGAGGGGTGATTATTTCTGAAGGTCAGGCTGGAATAGTTGGGTCAGAGTGGTTATTCCCAAAAGAGAATGGGAAAGGTTCTTAGATTGATGTCCATCTGGGAGTATTTCTATTGAGGCTATAACAAAAGACTCTATTTCATTCTGTTCTATTCAACAGTTTAAATGAATGGACATAGAAAAAATATATGGTGATATATTAATAAAATTCAGAGATTAAAAAATTTAAAAGAATAATTAATATGTTGAGTAAAGAAGAAGCAGGAACCAAATCTAAACGGCCAGAATGCTCAGGTAAATATAATAAAGACATGTAAAAGGTATAAGTGCAAAGTTGAAGGGGAAAAATAAGACATTTGGGGGGCTAGCTATCTGAATCTGTGCCAGTAACTTGCCTTCTGACATACACTCTTGCTTGCTGATAAACTCCCTTCTTATCTGTGATGCCTGTCCTGCCTTGCAGAACCTGTTTCCCGGAATAGGCCCATTTTACAGAGGCCATTACCATGAACCATATACAATCCCCGGAGGGGCTGGCAGGTCTCTGGATGTGGTCTCACTTCCCCCATCCCAACTCACCGGGGGCCTGCAAAGCCTGAGAAGAGTCTGAAAGCCTGATCCATATTTGGGGGACAAAGAAACTAAAGGGTATAAAGGGAAAGCTTCGTCCATATTCATCACTCAGGATTTGGAGACTGACTCCCCTGAGTCACAGCACTAGTGCAATCTGCAATAAAGGCAACTTTTCTGAGTACCCTCTGAGTGCCTGGCTGATCAATTCTCCCGCACCGCCTGGCAGCTTATCTGCAACAAAGTTATATGTTTGGGTTTAGAAGTCAAATTGCACAGTTCTAGGATAGAGGATATTTGATTTAGCAAGCTGTCAATTCGATGAATAAGGAGCAGATGTGTTCCCCGAGAAAGCTCCTGTGGTTTAGTCTGGGTTTATATAAAATGTCTAAGTGGTCATGCTGGATTGTGTACTGATTAGACCTCACCAGAAATCATCTGTTCAAGAATAAAGAGATTCATGAAGGATATCCAGAGGGAGGTGTTTGGAATATATAGTGGTCTATAAACTGTATCCCATGGTTGTAGGAGAATGGGATGTTTAATTTTTTTTTTTGAGGTCCAGTAGTGTAATGTTCACATCCAAGAAAGGAAAAGCAATCTTCACCTTCGCAACAGCTCTTTAACAACTGTAACAATAGAGGTCAATGCACCAGAGCTTAAAAAAACAATACAATTGGGGACCCCTCCACTATAGAATGGGGAGTTGTACCCATATTACCAACAACAGTCACCCCAAACACAAGTAGCTATATCCACCCTCCTTCAGGGGGTAGATGCAGTGTACTTGTCATGTAAATCAGCTACATTATCACTGGAGACTCGGATCCAGCCATCCTCACGGACATGGTAGAGGTTGACCGAACCTCCTGAGTAGGCATCTCTATAGGTGGCTTGGTAGATGGCTCGACGGGCCAGATCATAGGCCTCTTCCACCTCTAGGTCATAGGAGTAACCCCGATCCATGACCCCATATGCATACACAGAGCCAGAACCTACAGAGAAGGTGACCCCCGAGATCCGGTTTCCTTCACTGTCCACGTAGTAGAGGCCAGGGCCTCTCTTGTCCCAGCCACAGATCATGGTGCCCACGGACAGCCCCATGCCTTTATACTGATAAAGCATGTTGACGAGCAGTTTGGAGGCAGCTGCTACTGAGATGCGTTCCTTGTTTCGAAGCTCATAGATTCGACACTGCCGAGCCAATAGCCGCTCCCAGAAGCTGCAATCCGCTGCACCCCCAGCCATGGTGCCCAGCAGGTAGGGGTTGATCTCTATCACCTTCTTTACTGTCTGGGAGGCAATGTAGGCGCCCGCTGTGGCCCGGGAGTCCGCTGCAACAATGACTCCATGTTGAAACTTGAAGGCCAGGGTGGTGGTTCCATGAAGTATTTCGATCCTCGGCTCCTCTGGGACACCCCAGCTGGGCGCGGCAAGGCTCAGCCCATCGCTGGGACTACCTGGACCCAGGTCCAACAGATCTGCACGACCCCCGAGTCCGAAAAACCCGTGCCGGTTCACCGGTACCGAGCTCTCCAACACACTGGCCAGCGCCATGTCTAGTAAGGGCACTGGGAGCCGCCTCCGAGAATGCCCAGTAGATAACAGCCTGGCAACGTCTTGCCGTCACAGCTTCACTTCCTATTGAATCTCAGGGAGGAGCCATTTTAACTCCTGGCAACCACGCCTCCAAAGACGCAGGGGACCATTTTCGCCGAGTGGAAAAAAAATTAAAAAGTGGCTTCACTGCCCTTAAATTCTAAAGGGATATGCCTGCCATTTTAGGTTTTGTCATGCAAGCGGTCCTGAGTTAGCTTAACCTCAGATTCCTAGGGAGCGATCGGGACGGTCCCTGTTGCCGAGGGAAGCCAGGCCGGCCATCTTTGAGAAGATGGGATGTTTAATTTATAGGAATGAAGACTTGAGAGAGGGAACATGATGGGTGGTCTTGGAGTATAATATTTTTACACAGAAGGTGGGTTAGATTTCTTCTGTGTGGTATAAGAAGGCAAAGCTAAAACCAATGGGTTTAAGTTTCAGGGATAAAAATATTGGCTTGCTACAAGGAATGATTATAGATGATGAGGAAGCAGCTTCCTGGGTGGGGGCAGTAGTTATTTGATATAATTACTTCTACTTTAAGGCACTGCATTATTCCAGGAAAGCCAGAAATACAAGGAAAAAGGTAGTCTTTGGAAATGGTGATTTCCATGGCTAGTGGTTGTTAGGAATAGGCCCAAAGATTGTATTTTTCAGGGCCGTGGTTATATTGAAAGGAGTTTTAGGGGTAAAATAGGCAGGTTTAGGGAGTTTTAGAAATAGAGGGTTGCCCTAACTGGTTTGGCTCAGTGGATAGAGCGTCAGCCTGCGGACTGAAGGGTCCCAGGTTCGATTCCGGTCAAGGGCATGTACCTTGGTTGCGGGCACATCCCCAGTGGGAGGTGTGCAGGAGGCAGCTGATTGATGTTTCTCTCTCGTCGATGTTTCTAACTCTCTATCCCTCTCCCTTCCTCTCTGTAAAAAATCAATAACATATATTTTTTAAAAAAGAAATAAAGAGGGTCCATTGGGGGAGAACTACAAAGGTGAGGCCTATGGAGCTGCCAAAAGGCATATATTCACAGAGTACAGAAGGTGCCACAGGATAAGGGGAGAGGAAGACACCCATTCGCAGGAGATAGGGAAAAAATGCCACAGGGGATAGAGAAATGCTGACAAAAGGGAGAAAGAGGAAAACAGATTTTCACAGGAAAGAGAGAATTCTCCCACTGAAGAGAAAGAGGTGACCCCACGTGGGGCTTGAGCTTTGAAGCTGCTATAGTAACCAATAAGAAGGGAGACTCAAGAGACAAAGAACTGCAGCCTTTATAAATCTTAGGAAAAGGGAGCTTAGTGGGATATCCCCTTTGGGATCCTCCCTATGTGGGAGTCTGTAGTTGTTTCCAATAAATTCCCACCTTTTCATATACCATGTTTTGTCTGTGGCTTCATTCTTCGAATCCCCCTGGACAAGAACCTGGGAAAGAAACCACCCTTGCATCCTGCTCAGAGAGAAACCACGCGTTTCAATTTGGTTGCGTGGTTCAATATCTAGGGGTCGTTTAAGCCCTCCCATCCTGAATTTCTGTGAGATCCTTCAAGGGGAGAATCTGAGAAAAGGTAAATGCTACACTTCTTTAAAGGAGAAAGTATAAATGTCTTTCTCATGTCATTTGTTCATGTGATTGTTCTAATTTTCATGTAGTTAGTGACCATGATTTTTCTGCGTAAATAAACTTCCTTCGACATTTGCAATGCACACTTATATTTCTCTAAATACAGCATTTGAAAAACTCCTGCAGTTTCTTGTGCCAAACTATATGTTTTGTAACGATGGCTTAAGTTCTGTCAACAGCATTCATTAGAGGGTGAAAAGACCTCACCACCTGGCACAATGAAATAATTTTAGAACTCTCTACTCTCACAGAAAACACACACACACACACACACACACACACACACACACACACCCCAAAAAACAAACTGTGGGAGTGATGTTTCTTTCTGACAAGGAAAGAAAACCCAAAGGAGGAAAAAAATGCTTCTTGGAAATGAACAGAACTGAATAAGTGAGAACTACTCAGTGAGGCACAAAATGAAATAATAGGAAATCATTCCAGGAGCTGAGAAGCACTTAAGCCAGGAGATAAAGCTTTCTCACATATAGTCTTTCAGGGCTCCCTTCCAAGAGGAATATTTTTTGAGCCCAAAGTTTGCCTGGTTTTTGTGCAGTATGACTGCTAAGGTGAGTGAAGTGATTATAAGACCCCATAAATATATTTATATATAAAAATAAAGTGGAAGAGAAGCTTTGGATTTAGAAATCTTATCTAAAGTGCGCTGAACTTAAAGGCTATTAGCAATCAATTCTCCTGAGAAATCATATTTCAGAATGTTCTCTCAAATATCCTGGTTACTAATAGCTTCCTCTTCATACTTGACTTTATAACTTTTTCAAGAAGCTAGAGAAAGTGCAAGGCAAAGTATGGGAGCTTGAGATTCTTCTTCTAAGAATAGTATTTTCTAGCTGCTATTAATTGTGGTCACATCTTTCTAAATAAGTTGCACCTCATTCAGTTCTCAGCATGAGCCAACACCTACAAAATGCTTTTGTTGACCAACTCCTAGGAAGATAAAAGCCAATTGCAGGGACCAATTGCAGGGATCATTCAAAGTTTTGCCTCAAATAAAGTCTTTGATTAAATTTACTGGGAAAAAATGTGTGTAACAGAAGGTCTAGCCAAAGATGAAAGTAACATATTACCTGCTATAGACTGAACATAGATTTTATTTTTCACTGTGAGGGGAACTGGAGTTTGCCACCCCCAATATGCCATTTTGAATATTGATTTTAAGTTGGTTATTAAGAAACAAAAGACTTGGAAAGAACCTTTGACTCTCCACTTTAAGCAGGAATCTATCCCCCTTAAAGAAAGGCAGCTGTTCCCTTTAGCTATTCACCTTAGCATATATGCATTCAGTGTGGCAGACCATGTGAAATCTAGCAGCCCTGTTTATTGGGCTCCCTTCTGTGTCTCACTGCTTCTGGGCAGCCCAGAAAGAATGTGTGTACCACCTGTTTGCTCTTTCCCATCTATCTGTGAATTCCCTGCTTCCCTGTTGCAACCTCAGGCCCCTGCTTCCTTTTCCTTAGTCCAGAAGCATATAAACTTCAACTTGAACATTTAAAAACTTACGTTTACACAAAAACTTGGTAACAAATGTTTATAACAGCTTTATTTCTAATCGTAAAAAACTTAAAACAACTCATGTTTCCTAACAAATGTTAAAATAGCTGTGTCAACTCATATCGTGGAATACTATTCAGCAATAAAAAGGAACAAACTATTGATCTACATAATGACTTGGATGTATCTCAAGGGAATTGTGCTGAATATATAAAGCCAATCTTGAAAGGTTACATACTATGTGACTCAATTTACTAGTATACAACATCCTTGAAATAATGAAAGTATAGAGATAGAGTGCAGATTATTTGCTTGTCAGAGGTTAGGTGTGGCTTGTTAGGTGTGGCTAGTGAGCAGAGCAGGTGAAGTTAGAATGGGCTAGCACAACGGAGTGTGATGGTGAAACAGTCTGTATCTTTGCTGCTGTGATTACATAAATCTACATATATGATAGAATTTCGTAGAACTACATACACAAACACATATGCATACACACAAATACATGCACACAAACTTAGTGAAAACTGAATAAACTGTGGATTGTACCATATTCCACAGAGCAAGACAGAACCTAAACGCTTTCAGAGGTAGTGGGAAAGCCTGCCTGTCTTGTCTCTATTATCTCTTCCTATGTCAGGAGAAAGACCTTTCAATTTCTGGTTAGAAATGTGTCTGATCCCAGGAATGAAGGAAAAGAGACATAATGTAAGGAGAAAATGTTGAAGACACAGATGTAAGGCTATCTGGGACATATTATATACCCTTCATGATTTAGCTCAAGAAAAGTGTTAATCTCTCCTGAATGTTAAGAATTTCCTGGAGACAAACTTGGCACCCTGGAAGATTTCTTCTAAGATGGCCCTTGATCTTGATACTTGAAGTTGAAATGCAGCAAATTTGATCAAAATCAGTCAACCCATTTGAAAGTTAGTAGGAAACAAAGAGATGTAAAACACTAAAAGATCCAACTGATTTCACTATGTTCAATCAATATTATTTTCATTTCCAATTCAGCAGGTAGCTTTCTTTTAAACATCCATGTAAGCCAAGAATAACTGAAAAAGTGTTTGATTTTACCACATACTGTTAACCGAAAATTAACCACGGGGAAGCAGAAGACAAAATATTCAATAACCAATCTGTTTCTCTCTTCCATATGAAAAATAAAGGCTCTTCATGCAGATCATGTAAAAATACTCTGTAATTTATATATTAAGAGCTTAAATACATTTTGTTTGCTTTTTTGTGTGTCCCCTATTTCAACAAATGATTCCCTTTTTGTGTTAGAGAGATTTTGTGATAAACTTTAAAACAATAGTAGAGCTGGAATCATTAATTTAACATACTTTGCTGACTTAAATGATGATAGTTTAGCTTCTGATTTTAAAATACTAAATATTTGATCTTATCCTATAACAATGAAGATTTTATTGTTTTATTCCTAAACTGTGCAGATAAATCTCAAACCCAGATGTCAAAAATAATTCTTCCCCACCCAATATTGTAACACCTATTCATTCTTTTAACAAAACATTATCTAACATTAATTAAATGCTAGGTATTATGGTAAGTGCTGGGATTTATCAAGTGAAATTACATGAAGTTGCTAATATATGATCTAGGGAATATATGACTTAAAAAACAACAATTTTATCCTGTTCAATCTAATAAAAATGAAAAATGCAGTTTTTTCTATTAATACTTCACAATTTAATACAAGAAACCTGCCCAACCAGTGTGGCTCAGTGGTTGAGCATTGACCCATGAACCAGGAAGTCACAGTTGGATTCCTGGTCAGGGCACATGTCCAGGTTGCATGCTCCATCCCCAGTAGGGGGCATGTAGGAGGCAGCCTATCAATAATTCTCATCATTGATGTTTCTGTCCCTCTCTCCCTCTCCCTACCTCTCTGAAATCAACAAAAGACTTGGGCTTGCATGGGGTCAAGGAGGAAGATAATAAGCCCAGGCTTACACACCCAAGTGGACATGTTTGGTTGGCAGCTTGGCATTAGGGTTTTGAGACTCCAAGAGAAATCTGAACTGGAAATATAGATGGCAGAGTCAATAGCATAGGGATAGTAGTTGAACTCAGGGAAATATATAGGGTTGTCCCAGCAAAGAATGGGGAGAACAACCAAAAGGCAGGTTGCTGGGAACACTGACACTGAAGGGGTGGGACAGAGGAGGAAGGCCCAGAAAGGAGACAGGGCAGGGCACTGAGCAGGAGGATGGGTGCTAGGAGTGAGTATGTGGAGTTCAGAAAGTCAAAGGAAGTGAGAATTCAAAGACGAGAGTGATTAATAATATTAAAAAACATGAAAAGATTGAATAATAATGACAAAGGCATCCACAGACCTTTGTTATGAGGGAGCCATTTGTTATTTGGTGAAGAGTAATCTTTCTGAAGACTTGGGGATAGAAGCTAGATGGCAGAGGGTTTAGGAGTGAATGAAAAAAATGAGGAAGTAGAGACAGCCTGTTTAGTTTCCTTAAAAATAACATAATGACATCATCCAAATGTTTCTTCATACTTTTATCATAAAAATAATGTATATTAATTTTTTTTGGCGGGGGGGGGGAGGTGAACTTCAGATGTTAAAAAAACACCTGTAACTCCAAAGAAAAACTATTAAAAATCATTTCTCAAACTCAAAGAGAATACAACACCAAGAGTGAACCCTCCTGTAAACTATGGACTTTAGTTAATAATAGTGATAATGTTGGTTCACCAGTTATAACAAGTGTATCACACTAATACAAGACATAAATAATAAGGAAAATTGAGGAGAGAAAGGAAAGAAGGTGTATGGGACCTCTGTATTTTCAGCTCAATGTTTCTGTAAACCTAAAATTGCCTTTTAACAATTTTAGAATAAAATTATTTTAAATTAAAAAATAATTTGTATGTGAATACAAAAAACAGTTTATTCTTATATTATCTATTAATTGTTGTGTTATTTTCCATAAGAACAACTATAAACCTACCGTTGCTCAACCCTATACATAAATATTTGTATTTTCATATACACACAGGGTGTCCCAAAAATGCATATACATTTTAACAGCTGATAGCTCAACTTTTGAAAATGTAATGTATTTTAATAAACACTGCCTTTATAATTATTCAAATAATGTATATTCATTTTGGGGGACACCCTATCTATAGCATATATATATGTGTGTATATATGTGTATATATGTGTGTGTGTGTGTATATATATATATATACACACACATTATTGGCAAATTGCTGTCTAGTAATCTGTTTTTATTACTTAATATATAATGAACATGCCAACAAGTAGTCTTGTGTGACATTTATTTGATCAGGCTCCACGGATGGACCACAGTTATTTAACTGCTCCATATGGTTGGACGTTTTCATTGTCTTCATTCATAGCTATGTGCTTATCCTCCATGCTGCTCCTATGTGTACTTGTTCTTTTCTCAACCTGAGCACAGCTGGTACCTTGAGACTTCCCGTCATCGCCAGTTTGGGAAGATAATTGTTCTGATTCCTCACATGTCTGAAAAGTATTTTTAAAATTCTATTGACTCATTTGATAATGGCTCTAGGTTGAAAGTAATTCTCTCCCAGAACTCCCATAACATTGTTTCATTATCTTCCAGTATCCATTGTGGATAAAAACAAAGAATAAAAAATACTCATGCTTGTGATTCTCTTTCCTGTGTATGTGCCCTGACTTTTCCTCTCTGAAAGGTTTCAAAACTTTGCCTATATATTTGATGCTCCAAAATTTCAGGATTGAGGAATCCAGATGTGGTATATTAGAATTCATTGTTCTAGTTATTCTGTGGCCTCTTTCAATTTGGAGACTTTGAATCTTTTCACACTGGAGATTTATCTTCAACTGTTTATTTGATTATTTCCCTCTTCTATTTTTATCTGCTCTATCTCTAGAGATTCTGTTCTATTAATCAGATGTTTGAACCTTCTGAAATGTTTCCCATGCTTCTATTTTCTCACATCTGCAGTCTTCCTTTTTGTGTTTGCTTTTCTCTTGCTCTATATTCAGGGAAAATCCCTCATCTTTACCTTTCAATCCACCTTAGAGCTCACATGCAAGAGCTCTTCTTGATTCTCTGGTTGTTCCCTTTGTCGCTTCTTATTCTTGCTTTGTGGATACAATTTCTGCACAAGTCTCTGAAGACAACAATTAGAAGTATGTTGTTATTGTTTTCTTATTTTTTTAATTTGGTTTTTATGTTTGTTTATTTTGGTCACTGTTTCATATTGAAAGATTTCTTCTGGCTTCAGGTGCATCTTGGGTCTTTTTAAAAAACATATCAACTGGTAAAAAAGCTGATTGGTAGCTTTATATATGTGGGCCCCACTAATTGATAGATAAGCACTGTTTAGAGTAATGGCAGTGGGGGCAAGGGGTTGGGGGAACCCCACATTTAAGTTTCCTATGCTGGTGACACCTGAAATAAGTTGTTTTCTTTAGGACTGCTCAATTTCTTTAGAGAAATACTCTGCTGCCTGGTAAATAGAAGCCTGCTTTTGAACACGCTTCACTTGGGGGTTGGGAAAATATATTTGTGTGGGGTAGTCAACTGTTCCATATGCACACATTGTATTATTGCTCCTGCTCTTAGCCTCCTGCCTGACTTTGCCCTCAAATGAATATAGCATTTTCCAGGCCCAAGCTATCCCTAGATTCTGCATTAGAAGTGAGTTCAGACCATAAAACTCTGTGTATTCTAGGTTGGACATTTCCTCTGACCTAGTTTACTGGTTACCACTTCTTCAGCTCTTCTATGTATTCCATACATTTTCTAAGATCTCTCATCTGTTTATAACTCCTCTTCTTTTCCTAATTAGTAAGTTCTTAAAATTTCAATGGGGGTGCTTGGTTGGAGATGAGAAAAGTGAATCTTTAACCAAATGCTCCCTTAAGTACAGGTTAATTCTGTATGTTGCTTTAGTTAATACACTCTGTGAAGGTAGGGGTTAGAATGTTTTCACTGCTGTAATCCTATAACTTCTTGTAATGTCTGATGCCTCAAAATATAGTTGCTGAAAGAGCAAATAGAAGTTGTGAAAACATCATAAAAGAATGTGCAAATACAAAAATAAAACCATTATAGGTATATATACATATTTAAATATTTTTTATTTATTTCAAGAGGAAGCGAGAAGGAGAGAGAGATAGATACATCAATGAGGAGAGAGAATCATTGATTGGCTGCCTCCTGTATGCCCCCTACTGGGGATCGAGCCCGAAACCCGGGCATGTGTCCTGACCAGGAATCAAACTGTGACCTCTTGGTTCATGGGTTGATGCTCAACCACTGAGCCATCCTGGCTGGGCAAAACCATTATATTTTAATCCAGTTGGATCAAATTTTAAAATGTTAAGAAGGGATACAATCTGTTTTACATAAAATTATCTTATATTCATTGAGAATCTCCACCTTAACTACTTGCTTTGAACATTGAAAAGGGTGACACCTTAGCTGGTTCTGCTCAGGGGATAGTGTCAGCCCTTGGGCTGAAGGTCCCAGGTTGAATTCCAGTCAAGGTCCCGTACTTCAGTTGCAGGCTCGATCCCTGGCCCCTGTCATGGGCACATGCAGGTTGTGTCCTTTTTGTATCCATGTTTTTTTCTCTGTCTCTTCCCCTCCCTTCCACTCTCTCTAAAAATCAATAGCAAAATACCCTCAGGTGAGGATTAACAACAACAAAAAATAATAAGGTCATTCTGGGACTGGCTGCCCTTTAGAGTTGATTATATCTATGTGTGTATGCTCCTGAGCAAGCATGCATAATACTGTTTTTATTATTTTCCTCAGAATCCCCTTTATTCACTAGGCTTTGAACTTGTCAATTATAATTTTGCAACTTGAGTGTTGAAATAAAGCAATGCTTATAGTTGGTGAGGAGTAGCTGTATTGAAGACCCTCAGATATCACTGCTGTCATCTGCCTGGCTCCCAAGTATTCATACCCTGTAGGCTAACAATTTAGTTAATTAAATAATGGCTTCTTGAGTGTCGGACACCTACTTCCTACTGCTCATTCTCATTAGTTCATTCATCCATTCATCAAATAACTATGAAATACTATTTAAAAAGCAAAAGAGTTAGGCTGTATGTATTCAACTAGGTTAACAGTATATATATATACTGGGTATACTGGGACACACATAATTTTGTAGCAGGGAACACAACCTCCACAGGCACTTGGCAGTGCTGGTGTAATAGTGATAAGGCATCAGGAAAGAGGAAGGGAGAAGTACTGTGCCCTGTAGCATCAGTTCAGGGGACCAGGATTTGGACACAGAGTAGCAATACAGACCTCCAGGAAAAGTGGCAGGTCTGGACAGAGCAAGTCAGTTGCATGCACCAATACAGGGTTGCCAAGGGATCCCAATACACCTTCAACTAAGCCGGAATTAAGTTTGAACTTGGCTTTTCTGGAAGTGATGGTATTGGTGGATCAAACTGCAAAGAAATGGGGAAAAGAAGATGAGGAAGATAATGTAGAGGCTGGCAGAGAAGGTTGCAAAATGTATTGAATAACAAAACTGGCCTTTCTGGTCTATGTTCTGAATTAAAAGGTTGCTTACGCCTATTTTTTATTATTTCTGATACCTGGAGCTCACACTCAGTAATGCTGGAGCTCTGGAGAAATGAACTGAAGACAAGTTCAAGCATGGCTTGAGGACTGCTAGGATTATTAACTGTGGGGTTCAGCTGCAATGGCAATGTAACAGCTCATGCTCAGGCTGAAGGGCTCAATTTGGAAAAAGACACCTTCTGTAAGTGTTTGTAAATGTTCCTCCTCATTATGGGACCTTGACTAGGATGCCAGATGGGAAGCCGAGGTGCAAAATTTGAGGGTGAGCTCACTCCCAAAGTCGTGCAAGTGCTACCCGGCCTTGCAAGACCCGAAGAGTGAGTGCCTTCTGACATTTTCTCCCTCTGGCCTTTCATTTGTCTTAGACTAGCTCTGGCTCTGCCACATTAAAATATATTTTACAGCACCTACCCATGATAGGCCTCATTCCTGCACCAGGGCAACCTATAGCTCTTAAGCAGTGAAGGGATTTTCAAGAAAAATGGGACACACTTGCCTGGACATGAGACCTTCACTCCCAGTCTAAAGATATTTATTTTTAGATGTTTCATTTGGTGATTTTTACCATTTTTTTAAAGCTCTTGAATTCTTGTAACAAAACAGCACATGCCTATTAGCCCTTGTTGGCGACTTATGTGAAGATAGAGAACACATTTAAGCAAGTTACATTTGACATGAAGTTGGCAGGGACACTGAAGATATTGCATGCCAGAACCAAGATGCTAAAAGATCTTGACAGGTTGAAATGATGGGCCAAATATAATAAGATGAAATTTAACAGGGATAAAAGTCTGTATTTATTTTTCTCTCTCTTCAAATCGAGTTACTCCTTCATCGAGGGGAGTAAATAGCTCTTTTGTTTAAGAAAACCTATTAGTGGTCCCCTTGTGAATGTGATATGTAGACTCATTGAGGGGAGAAAGTGTGATACGAGAGAAGCTAAAGTTTCTGGATAATAAAGTAATGGGAATTTTCTGGAAGAAAGATCTCTGTGGATGGAAGTAGGTTCTAACAATACAGTGGCAGACTGGTGATTAAGGAGATAAAAGGCTAGTGACAGCTTTCTTGTTTGGGAAAGGACTGCTATTTAATAGTAATAGATTGCCTTCTGTTTTGAATTATAATCCCCCCCCATCCCTAAATCTTCATTACAAGTCAGTTACATACAATAGGTTTGTGTTTGGTGGAATAAAGGAGGGATATTTTTTTGTGGGAGATAATAGGCAACAGCCACAGGAAGTAAGACTGAGATTAATGAGGTCATCAAGAATGGAGCTTGGGGAATGGATTTGGAGCAAGAGGTGACTGTTGGGCCTCTGAAACTAATCAACCCCCATTCCCTGATGAATTCTTAGCAATATCAATAAGGGAGCTAGATTTCACTTGGGTGGGTTCTGGAGTTATTTTATATTATGTGGTTAAACTACAGGATGATTCTGGATGTTCAGAGAACTTGGGAAAATTGGATTTCATTTGCATGCTTGGGGTCTTTCCTGGTGCATTGTGAATTTTGCCACTGGGTTGTGTTTTTCTTTTCTTTCCTCTTCTTTTCTTTTCTATATATTTTTATTGATTTCAGAGAAGAAGGGAGAGGGAGAGAGAGATAGAAACATCAGTGATGAGAGAGAATCATTGATCGGCTGCCTCCTGCACAGTCCCTACCGCAACCCAAGCATGCGCCCTGACTGGGAATCTAACTGTGACCTCCTGGTTCATAGGTAGATGCTCAACCACTGAACCATGTCAGCTGGGTTGGACTGTGTTTTTCTCATTTGGATCCATCAGCCAGTGCCTAGGGTATAGAAATAACAAATATCTATTGAGTGAATTAGTGATATTACTGCCTTTGATATGCTAAGGATAATGTCACATAAATAGAGATTATTAAGATAGAGTCTGTTCTCAAGAAGCCTATATAGTCTTATGGGAGAGTCATTTATTCAACTAATTGATTATTGAAGTGTTTTTCTGGGCATTAGAAATAAGTAAAGAAAAAAACAGACAAGGTTTGTGTTTTCATGGCGTTTACCTTCTGGCTAGGGGCACACAGATAAAAAATAAATGAATTAATAATTAAGAAAAATAGTCAGCAGCGATGAGTGCAATGCAGAAAACTGAAACGGTATAAAGTGACAGCGAAAAGCAAAGCTAGTGAAGGGTTTGAAGCTTGATTGTGGCTGTGAGAGTGCAGACAGAAAACCGTGGTTCAGTATAACAAATGTCCTGATAGAAATAAGAGATAATCACAGGGTCCTGAGGGGAAAACCAGCTGCTGAGGGGCTGTCAGGAAGGCTCCTTGGGAGACATGGTGCCTGTGAATCTTGCCCAACAGTTAACCAGATGAAGAAAGAGAAAGGAAATGGGGCCTGAAGTGTGTGCCAGTTTGGAAGTTGGATGAAATACGACTTAGTCATAGAATCGTAAGGAGCATGATTCTAATAAAAGAGAATGGGAGAAGATGGAGCTGGAGAGGTGAGTGGTGACTGATGGAAAAGGATCACAAACGTCTTACTAAGGAGGTTGCATTTGTGTCCAATGGCAATGGAAAGGCAACACAGAATTTCCATCAGAGGATTTTTATAGCCAGATTTGTGCTTTAATGTGTATGCCCTGGCATCATCATGAAAACAGATCAGAGGGGGCAAAACTTCTGTACAGGACACAAACCATGAGGCCATAATCCAAAGAAGAGACAACTGTGGCCTTGACTAAAACAGGGGGAGGGGGGAGTAAGAAATGTATGAATTTGATATATTATAAGGAAGTTAAACAATATCTTGTTGGCTGATTTGCCACTAGATATTGTTGAAATGATTCATTAAGGGGGGAATAAAAAAAAGCACCAAGCCCAGTGGAGGGGATTTAAGGGAGAATGGGGTAAGGTGATGGATTCAGCTTGCACTTACTGATTTTGAGATACCGGAGGGATAGGAATTTTGAAGTATTTAGTAGGCAATGGACTATTCAGATCCATGCTCGGGAGTAATATCAGGCTGCAATAGAGATTTGGGCCCATCAGCAAGCACATGGGTGGCGATCAAGACTTTGAAGAAATGACTATGGAAGAGTGTGCGTTAAGGGATGAGATGAGGCATTAGCACAGAGCCTGGAGGAGCATCAGTATTTTAGGGACTATGAGAGGGAAAGAGTCTATGACTGCCACCATGAAGGAATTCATGGGGCAGCAAGAGGAGTGTGAGGGACCTTGTCACAGAGTCAAGTGACTTGAGAGTTTCAAGGAGAAAGAGCCAAGAGTATCAAATGCTTTAGAGGCTGCAAGAAAGGATGGGTGACTTCCTCAGAGTCTAACAAAGACAAAAGAGATTGGTGATAACAGTTGTTAAAACAGTTTCATTGAAGTGTCAAGGAGGTATTACCATAATGGGAAAGTATAAAAAAAAAGAGAGATCCCAGGAGGAAATGTGAGGTTGTCCTCCCTATGACTAAGTGTATCCAAGTACTACTACATCATAAGGTTTTACATAACGAAAATCCAAACCCAAGAATTTGTTTAAGATTTTAAAAATCATAATTAGTCATTTATAAGATGAAGGGTATAGTAATTACTGCCTTTTCACACCCAAATACCAAAATAATAGTTAAAATATAACAAAAGAGCTGCATTCTTAAGAAAACAAGTGATATTTCAGATTGACAATATAATAAAATGTTTATATACACAAACAATTTTAGACATAGAGAATAGTTGTAAGAACAGAACAAAAAATACTTTACCCTGAATTTGAGAGTAAGTTGCTGACATGATGTAGTATCTGCCATGATTCTGCACTGAAAAGTTACTGTTTTGCCTTTTGCAATTAATACATATTTAGTGTGTTTGTACTTTGTGATTATGTACTTATGAGAGATGGTCTCATCAAACTTTCAGTTAATTAATCTGAGTATGGGCTCATGGATTCTTATTTTACTTGCTGTGGTAATTTGTTGCTATTATTACTAATTTTTATGCTAAATTGCCTGGCTTTGGCCAATGGGAGTCTTTTCAAGCTGCTTTCTGCATCCTTGGACATGTCCTCACCATTCTTTGGGCACTCTATTATGGCACAACAAGATGTTCGAGGTGCATCTTATACTTTTCCTGTCCAGTCTTGAATTTAGCCATTTCTCCAAGGAACCCTTTTAAGGGAGAATAGTATTTAGTAACCAAGCCCTGGGCATTAGGTATTTTAAACACAGACACACACACACAGGCAAATTGTGATGACTAATTTTGTGTCAATTTGATTGGGGTGCCTGGACATTTCGTCAACCATTATTCTGGGTGTGTCTGTGAGGGTGTTGGTTGTTTCTGGATGAGATTAACATTTGAAACAGTAACTGAGTAAAAGGCTCACCCTAATGTTGGTGAGCCTCCACCAATCAATTGAAGGCCTGACTGGGATAATAGGACTGATCTTCCACAAGTAAGGGAAAACTCCTCCTGCCTTTGAACTGGAATATTAATTTTTTTTTCTGCCTTTCAACTCGACCTAAACATTGGTTCTTTCTGGGTCTTGAACCTACTGGCCTTTGGACTAGAACTTTATCATCAGCTCTCCTAGGTCTCTAGCTTGTCAGTCTCCATAATTATGTGAGCCAATTCCCTGTTATAAACTATACACACATACACATCCACATCCTATTGATTTTATTTCTCTGAAGAACTTTAACACACACACATTTACCTCTACATTTAATTCTCTGTTATCTAAAGACATTGCAAAACGTTAGTTCATACTGATATCTCTAATTTCGATACAATACCACAGCATTCATCCTAGTTTTTTTCCTTTCTATAATTTGTACCTCCCTTCTCTGACCATGAGAAACCTGACTTCCATCATCCTTAATATATTTTCTTCTTTGATCAAATCCCCTCTATGTAACCAGTCATCAGTGGCTGTGGCTACTCCGTGTCTTGATGCGCTGATGCCCTCCTAACTCTGCTTGTGCTCTGACACTACTGTCCTCTGAACAATCCCTTACATATCCCACTGCAGCTGCAGCACACCATGTCACCATCATTTCAGATGTGCTCCTCACCCCTCTCAGGCACTGACACTGCATCGGACAGCTGCCTCTGCAGATTCCTGCCTCTTCTCCTCCATCATGTTTTGTTTTTTAGTCCACCAAAAATTATGGAAAATTTTCAATGCATAGTTTTAATGTTTTCTGGTGTCAACAATTTTTCATTCATCAAATACACTTAGAGAAAAATATGGATATCACATAGCTTCCCTCCTCAGTATGCCACTCTTGAGCCTTCAAAGTTAGTACCACCACCAAGTGCAGTAAGGAAACTCCTGTTCATGAAACCTATCTAGAGAACCGCAAATTATATCTGAGAAATGGCATTCCATATCCCACTTATAAAAGTTGTGCATTCAAATTTAGGATTCATGGCAACTGTGCTTACTATACTTAGGAGGAAGGTAGGGATAGACATTTAATTTTGACAAATTTCACAACACTGCTTAAATCCTGTTTTGAAATACAAATTATTTTAAGAAACACATTTATATGTATGCTTTTCAAAGACTCAATTTAAAATAGTCACAGCTTTGGTAATGAAGGCATATATATTGCATAATAAATAATCCCACTTCTGGTATAGTTTCCTGTAACAGATTTTTTTTAAAAAGGAGAATATTCCTATAGTGAAACACTGGCAATACCTCTTTATCTTTCTGAATTTTTTTTATTGTTTAAAGTATTACATATGTCTTCTTTTCCCCTGTTTTTTAGCTCTTTCATTTAGAAAAACAATGAACGCTCTTTCCTTTATTGGGCACTGGAATGCTGACATCTGAAGGATAATATTTATTACTTTTCATGAGGCAACATAAAAGTTGGCAGATGTGTTATCCTTAAGATTAAAGAAGAAGCATTGCACATTTTCTTGCCAAACACCATGGTGATAGGAGAAGTTATATGTGATGAATTCACAGTAATAGAGTTGTGTAGAAACAGGAAAAAATAAGAAATAATATTCTGGAATGATTCTTCATTTATATGTTGAATTGATTCCTATCACTAGCTTTATTTCAAGAAAACTATCCCATAATTGTATTTTATACTAAATATTTTATTAAAGAAAGAAATTTGGATCGATGTGTAGACTCAGCACAGAAGACTGAAAGTGGGAACTGGCCAATCCAGTGATTGTAACTCCTGCTCAGGTCGCTCAGCTTGCTTCCAATGATTTCAGTGTGTGTGTGAAATGAAACGTACAAAAATTCTCATAAGCTATTTGTTGCCATTAAAAAATAGTGGTGGCATTGGCAGTGAGGATTATGTATTTAGGAAATTGATGACTTTTGAGTAACTCTAAAACTGAGAGAAATTGCTTATTTACATTTTATATACAGCCTTAATTATTTATAGAAATCATGTGAATGAAAACCTGAGTAAACCAAATAGGGTAAAAATGCTAAAATAGTATTTTCTAAAATAAGTCATAAAATAAATTTAGTGGTTTATAGGTGACAATTTCAAAATAAAATAGTTATAGAAAAAACATCACATGTAGTAAAGGTAAATATTGATTTTGTAAAATTTTTATTTCTGTTATTATATATTATTGGGTGGTGGAAGATTTGTGAAACAAAATGTATTTTTACTGTTGATTGTGTAAAAATACTTGAAAGTCATTCTGTATGAGGAGTCCCTTAATGAAGTTTTGCATTTACTTATTCGCTCACTCAAGCTTTAATTTGTCTCCTTAGTGTGTGTGTGTGCATTTTCCCCAAACTTGCTAAAACACTTTAGCATATACTAAGTAATCACTTTTAAAGTATTATTAAAATCATCAGTACTAGTTCAGCAAATGTTTGTTGGTCACTGATTACATTTCATGTCCTGTGGTAAGTCCTATCGAAAAAGATAACCTGTGTTCTGGAAGGCTGGGTTGAGTGGGAGAGAGTGAGACATGGACAAATGATTAGGGTAAGCTGTGACCTGAGTGTCCCGATAAATGGACGGACAAAATAGAATGGCAGGGGCACACGTGGACCTGACACTGAAAATCCTGTGCAGAGAACTATTATTAGAACTGAATCTTGAAGGGGAAGAGTAATAGTAGAGGAAGGCAGAAAGAAGAGCAAATACATAGACGTGAAGATGTGTAAAACTACAGAACAAGAAATCGTTTGTGACTAGTGGCTGCTGGGGGGTGAGTGGTTAGGATACAGCTAAAGGATAAAATAGCACATTCCTACTGGTTCCACTTGCTATCCTACTGAGATGCCAGCATGTTGTCCTAAAGGCAATGAGGAACTGACTTCATCCTTGAGATTTTCAGGTACAGAAGTGAGTGATTGGATCAGTCTTTGTAATAGATGGCTTGGATTGGAAGGATTGTCACAGGGGGGCCCCGTTGGATGAAGGGAAGCTCAGTGTGAGCTTATTATACTAGAGCTTACAAGGCCCTGAAAGTGAAGGAATGCAGAAAAAGGTGTGAATTAGGAAGAGGTCTAAAAGGAAAAGTTGTAGATTATAAGGGCAGGGAGATAGGGGCAGGTACTGAGTATAGCTAATCAAGTGGGCTATGTTAGCCTTCCCTGGAACAGTGAATACAAGCCTGTGATTAATTTAATTTCAGATGTCGATTAGAGTTGTTGGAGGATCATCCCATGGAGATACGTAATAGGGGCTGGGATAGCATAAGCTCTCAAAAATGTTAACTGAATAAATATATGTGCAGTTGGACATGAAGACTGAAACCTCAGGAGCAGCATCAGTGATTTGGGAATCTCTGGTTTGTAATAAGAGAAAAATTACCTACATCGAGATTCTGGGGCATACCAATTATGGTAGGAGGCAGGGAGGAAAAATAGAGGTAAAATGGAATGTTTGCAAAGCATGTAATCATGCTAACATCATTTTGGTCTAAATGTGAATTTTTAGTCTCAGGACAGTGCTTTTGTTTAAGGAAAATATCCAATTGGTGTATTATGTCAGGTTCTCTAATCTTTATTGCCTTGTAAAGGCCTTCAAATTATGTTAGTGTATGGATTTAAGATACGAATATCTATAAACTATGATATGACTCAGAACATTTCTAGACACAGAGGCACCCTTTAGTATCATGTGTTTTTTTTACATTTCCAAGGTGTCTAAGAGTTAATTCAGCCAGAAGCAAAGAGCCTTGACTTGATGAGGTCAGAAATTCAGATGACTGTCGAAAGGCATTTGCACTGATCAGAAAGCTATAGGGTGTGGGCATCATTGTTCCTAGGGGTATTTTTATATCATGATAGGCTAACAGAATGTGGCTTATTGGTACTTAATATGATATTAAATATTATAGTATCTTTATGCTCTATTTGGAGTGTTTGTAGATCACAGTGTAACGAATCCTCGCTCTTCCTATTTTTTTGTGTTTGGGGGGGAGGGTGGTTTAATAAAATAAATTAAATGTAGTATCAAATGATGCTTTCCTGACAGGGAGGAAAGAGTTTATTGACCTTGTTTAAATCTATGCAATTATAAAGCATCTTAATATTATCCTTTGTCTCAAGTCAACTAAAATAAAAATTTAAATTCTGCATTCTGGATTAAAATTGCAAGTATTTGTGCATGTTTATGTAAAGAACCCACTTAAGGAATAGCTAATACTGAGTTCAATACTGAGTTTAATAATCTTATTTAAAATTTAAATATTGTATTAGATAATATATGTAATTATGTCTATACAATTATACCTCTATTTATGAATTTATAAACATCCTTAACACACACACACACACACACACACACACACACACACACACACACAAAAGTATTAGATCAGCTCGTGTCTGATGAGCTGATGGCAAAGGCTTCCTGGAGGGTGAAGCAGTGAATGTTCTAGTTTGTGTCTCCAGAATCTATCCTTCTTTTGGCAAAAGTCTCCAATTTTAGCTTCTCTTCCCCATCTCTTTCCTTTAGTCCAGATGGGCCTCTATCCTCAGCTCTAGGAGTGGAGCAGGTGACAAAGGCCCAAATCTAACAGTGCATTGTTCCCTGTATTCTCCTGATCACCATAATTTATTGAGGAATGGGCATGGGACTCAATCAGAGCCAATGAGACATAATAAAGCTTTCAATTGGGACTATTGAGACAGAGGAATTGTGCAAAATATTATACTACATAACCTGACTTAATCCCTATACAAACCCTGTGCAATAAGAGCTATAATTTTTGCCATTTTATAGATTTACATTTTAAGATATTGACAGGTTAAGCAATTTAATTTGAGCAAGTTGATGGTATATATTTTAAAAAGTATAAGCCAAATTTAAACATGTAAAAAGATGCAGCCTTTTGCTTTGGGGGAGAAAATGAACTTAATCTAGTAGATGGAAGACTATAAAGTTACCACTAGGGTATCTGGTAGCCAAAGGGATCTTCTTGCAGCAATGTGGAAGTGTTAGGAGGGAAAGATGAGTTTCAGTGTCCTCTCAAAATAGGAAATTATTACTATTCGGGAACTGCCTAACCCTAAAGGAAATTGTATCTTTCTGAGTAGATGAACTCCTCTGGAGCAATTACTACGAAGATTTAGGTCCAGCCTTTTACAAGGAATCTGACTTTTGGATGTCCCTGTTTATTAGCAGATAAGGCTTGACAGACACTCTCCAAACACTTCCACAAAGGCCACCCTCATGCTCCAAACATGAACTCTCTCATTAGCCAGGTCTTTGCATGGCAATATTTTGCTTCCATTTGGGAAGACACAAGTTTCTCCTGTAGGGCAAAAGCAAGGATCTTAACTGTGTTAAAAGAGTAACAGATTTAAGTGTTCTCAAATGGCTGTTCATCTGTATGTCTGCTACGGTATCTATATTTTCACATCCATAAACATAGCAGATACAAAGGACAAACTGTCCTACACATAATCTCTTGTGCGTCAACTCACACCAAAGAACTGTTCAGTTCAGCAAGGCTGCCAGGACCTATTGCAGGAGCTAGTTCTAATCTTACCTTTCCCTGGTGCCAAGACACTGTTTACATGAACTCTCTCAAGAGTGCTATTTATTAAATAACACGTAGGGAAAAAATAACAAATAAGGGACTTCATGGATCATCTAATTAAGAATTTTTTTAAAGTTTATCATGTTCCTTAGCATATTACCTTCACTTGTTTTTTACTTTGACTCTCTCTCTCAAGCATCACTAGGGGAGAAGATGTAACCCCATGCAGAGCATTAGATGCTGACTGCTTTAGAAATTTTAAAAATCTGTTTTAGTGATCAACATATGTTTTATTCAGTCAAGCTCTCATTTCACATTTTTCCAGAGTATAAATATTTAGACATCAATATTTTCATTATTAGCAGTAATGAAAATACTGTCATTTATATTTTGTTTTATATATGAAAACATTGTCAGGAGCCAGTTTAGTGATTTTCCATAACAGTTCTCTGAGGGGCATTAGCAAGAGAAATCCTTATGCTTAGTCTTAACCATGTGAGGGATCATTCTTGATATATATATATATATATATATCCTATCTAATAATAGACAAACATGGTAATTAACCATACCTCCGACATGCTTCCCATTGGCTAATCAGGGCGATATGCAAATTAACTGCCAACCAAGATGGCGGCCGGCAGCCACGCAGCTGAAGCGAACAGGAGGCTTGCTTGCTCCAGTGAAG
>NW_005367989.1:724007-734033 GCF_000412655.1 Myotis brandtii
CCTCTATCCTGTATAGTAAAAGGGTAATATGCCTCCCGGCACCGGGATCAGCGTGACAGGGGGCAGCGCCCAAACCCCCTGATCGCCCTGCGGCTCTGTGTGTGACAGGGGGCAGGGCCACAACCTCCCTATCCGCCCTGCTCTGTTCGTGACAGGGGAAGGCGCCCCAACCCCTTGATCGGCCCTGCTCTGTGCCTGGTAGGGGGGAGCTCCCCAACCCCCTGATTGGCCCTGCTCTGAACTCGACCAGGGGCTGCACCTAGGGATTGGCCTGCCCTCTGCCACCCGGGAGCGGGCCTAAGCCAGCAGGTGGTCATCACCTGAGGGGTCCCAGACTGCGAGAGGGCACAGGCCCGGCTGAGGGACCCCCCTCTCCCCCTGAGTGCACAAATTTTTGTGCATCGGGCCTCTAGTGTATATATATTAGGAGATCAATTATAAAATTGAGTCATGAAGAGGGGTGTCATTTGATGCTATTTTGAAAAGATCAGTCTCTTCCATTCAAGGAAATTTTGCTCAAATGGAGACAAAATAAATGCACCCACATATATATTCAAGGTTGCTAGTAATTATTCTCTTGTCTGGAAGAAATTGTGTGCTCTTGAGACAAAACTGAATTGGCAAAATGAAAATAAAATGAACCTTAACTTTTCAAAACCTGGACAATAAATAAGATAGTTACTACTATTTAATTTTTGCTTTATACTTATTTTTGTGATTCATATTTAATCAACTTTCTTTTTGATCCTCTTCATATTAAATATTTAGTGATTTATAAATAATGTTACAAAGATACAACTAAAAGGGACTCTATGTTCTTTTTGTAGTGTGAGAAATCTTGTAGAATTATGGTGTTGTCTAATTTATCTGTTTACAAATAAGATGTCCAAGTACAAATGTCATAATTCTGTTTAATAATTTAAAATGCTGTCTCAGAGATCTAGAAGGTACATCTCTATGGAAATTTTTTAATATCTTCCCATCCTTCTGGTGGTGTGAATTTTTATAAAATACTAGATATCCAGTGCACGGATTTGTGCACCAGTGGGGTCCCTTGGCCTGGCCTGCAGGGATCAGACTGAACCTGGTTGTCCAACATCCCCTGAGGGGTCACGGATTGTGACAGGGTGGTTCTCCAGTGACGCACCCCAGAATCGGGCTTCCTCCTCTCTGGTTCTGGGTGCATCACCTGAGAACAGCAGCTGCCAAGTCACCGTAGCTTGGCAGCTCCTGTGTTGAGCATCATCACCCTGGTGGTCAGTGCCCACCATAGCTACTGGCTGGCTGGCCAGTCACTTAGGCTTTTATATATATAGATATCTAGAAATATGTATGTGTATCTCTCTCTCTCTCCCTCTCTCTCTCTCTCTCTCTCTCTCTCTCTCTCTCTCTCTCTCTCTCTCTCTCTCTCTCTCTCTCTCTCTCTCTCTCTCTCTCTCTCTCTCTCTCTCTCTCTCTCTCTCTCTCTCTCTCTCTCTCTCTCTCTCTCTCTCTCTCTCTCTCTCTCTCTCTCTCTCTCTCTCTCTCTCTCTCTCTCTCTATATATATATATATATGTATATGTATATATACATATACATATATGTAAAATGTTAGAGGTATGGATATTTATTATGCAGTTGTTCCCAAACTCCTTTAATATAAAAAATTTCTTTGCACTTCTATGACAATAGCTGAAATCTATATATTCATTGATTAAGAGGATAACAATTCTACATAGGATTAAACTATGATGTCAAATACATTTGTCCTTTACTCATCACAGTATTATTTACATACATTTGAATAGCCAGTGCCCATAGGTGTGCGAGATGCACTATACCCTTTAGCTCACTGACAACGTTGTTGTACACAGGGAGTCACTATTCACTTGGAATAGCTCCCAGTGCCCACTCAGATCCATGGCGTGCAGGTTGGAAATTAACTACTGAAGAGGGAAACTCAGGCAATTCTTTTTGAGAGCCATTTGGAAAGACTTCCAAGAGGTTTCATAATGGAAAAAAGTATAAACTCATAAAAGAAAGATGACCTCTGTATTGTCCTTTTTATTTCTAAGAACATATTCCTAAAAATGTCAATTACCTTGAGAATTCTGAGCTATTTCCCTACTGCACTGTGACTGTCATGGAGTTTCATCAAGAACATGAAGAGAGTTATTCTAAAATTGATAATGACTGAACTGGAATGGATGGAAGTGGTGGGGGTGGAGTGGGGAGGAGGAATGAGGAGGTGTGGGTAAAAAGGATAGGTGAGGCAAATTCAATATAGATTCTTTATTTGGTGTTCCCAGTTTGTAAGCTTACATTCATTGATATATAATTCACAAGAAGCTGGTCATCTTCAGGGGACTAAAATAACATAAATATCTAATAATTAATAGAAAAGAAACAAGATCTTCCCATCTTTCTAATTTATTTCTCTAGGAACAGAATGGTCTCCTGTATTCTTCATTTATCCATGCCAATGCTGACTTTCTTATAGTTTTACTAACTGATAATTTCTCTTTATTTCAGAAGCTCAACTCAGAGTAATACTCTGCTTGCTGTTTTAGGAGGCTTTTCCAACATCTCCATTAAAGCCATTTAAGAATAACTATTCTTTTATTATTTTTAACAGCCAGGAAGACATATTTTATAATTCAATAGAATATGACTTCTTTCATATTCCAAAATGTTAAATATTTATAATAGATTCATTATTTTTAAAAAACAATCCATTATACTATACTAGCTTATAAGAGCTGAAATGTGCATACCCTAAGATCCAACATTGTCTCTCCCATGTATAAATGTAACAGAAATTGTTGCATGTATGTACCAGGAAAGATATAAATGAATGTTCATAGTTTGTACAGCAAAACCAAACCAAAACAAAAAGCAGAAGTAACCTACAGATCCATTACCAGTAGAATGGATAAATAAATTGTGGTATATTTAACACCATCAAATACTATTAATCAGTGACAAAGAAAAACACCAACAGCTACATACTGTACATAGCTGAATCATAAGGAAATAATGTGGTTTTTTTTAAAAAAAAAATAATGGGGAATGAAAACAGCAAGTCGTAGAAGAATGCATATGCATATAGTATGATTATTCCATTTATATAAAGTTCAAAATCAGTTAAAAATAAACATTACATTGTTGATGTATACACAGATGGCAGAATTATAAAGAAAAGCAAGGGAATTATCAACACAAAATTTAGGTTAGAGGTTGTTTCAGGAGGATGGTTGGGGAATGTAACCTGAGAGAGGCACATGGAAATTCTAAAGTGCCCCTACTATTCTAGCTCTTAGGATGGATGACATGTACATATTGCACTCATGTGTACAATACTCCTATGTATATATTAAACAATTTTATAAAATGAACATACAAGAGGAAACATGCAAAAGTACAGTTTGTGGTTTCTACTGCCAACCAACAACCTTGATGATCAGCATAGATGGAGACTTTCCTCCTTATCCAAATTTTTATATATGAGAAAAAAATTCTATGGGTTTGATGTAGGTTCTGTTCTTTTTAATTTGCTTTTTAATAAGTAATAATTTTTAAAGGTCCTTTTTCTAGAAATCATGATCCTTTTTTATACTAATTTCTAAATGTGCCCAGAAGGGCAACTTTTATAGAGTGAGGCAGAAATTCTATCAGTGTTTATTCCTCAGGCAATGTAAACCAGTGGCACTTCCCAAATCAAAACTTGAGATGGGGCTCAAGTTCATAGATTGTAGGCCAAGTCTCTTTTTATAAATTTAGAAAAGTTTCCCTTTCTTTCTTTTCTTTCTTTCTTTCTTTCTTTCTTTCTTTCTTTCTTTCTTTCTTTCTTTCTTTCTTTCTTTCTTTCTTTCTTTCTTCCTTCCTTCCTTCCTTTCTTTCTTTCTTTCTTTCTTTCTTTCTTTCTTCCTTCCTTCCTTCCTTTCTTTCTTTCTTTCTTTCTTTCTTCCCTTCTTTCTTTTTTAGTTAAAAATAAATCCAGGTGGAAAAAGTCTGAAGACCTTGATTCTTGTTCAATCTGCGAATTCCCTCAGGCCATGGGGACTCATAGTATATTGAAAAGAGGAAGAAATCCTTAAAATGTCTTCATTCCACTTCCTACTTTTACACAGGAGACCACCAAGGCCAAGAGAAGTTACATTAGGTATGAAAGTTGCTCAGTGAGTTAGCAGTAGGCCAGCACAGAACCCAGATCTCCTTTTAATGTAGTTCCTGGCATTATAGCATCAAGCTTGGGTCTTTGAGTCCAGGAGAGCTGGGTTCAGATTCCACCTCCTCCACTTGCTATCTACCTTGGGTAAATTCAATTACTTATCAAAATCTTAACATGTTATGAAGTGGTTATAATTATAGCCCTCATTGCACAGTGTTTGCATAAGGAGTAAATGAAGTTATTCACATACAGTATTTTGTACAATGTGTGGCTCTCACTAAGTGCTTGGCAGCTATTTATTACTGAGTTTAAAAACCCTGATATGCCATCAATCTTGAAGCTGATATTGGTTCTTAAATATTCTATAAAGCAAATGACAAATTGTTTATACTTTTCCAATTACAAAAAATGAGCTTTTAACAATTCCTTCTAAAATCTTATATGCTACATACAATAAAGTCAGTCACACCTAGAGTTCAGTTGTGGCTCTACCATTTGATAGCCTGTTATCTTTTCTGAGTTTCAGTTTCATTATGTAATAATATGTATAGAAATATTGTGTGAAAATTACATGAGATGATTGATAAGAGAATGCCTAGGAGATTACACATGCACAGATATTTCTTCTTTTCATGTATTTCTTCATAAATCATTCTTCCATCATAGTCAAAAGATAGAAAAAAATTAAATTCTGGTTCCAGAGATGAGAAAACTCTCAGAGCACAGTTGTAATATTAACAGTAGAGAGAGGAGCTTGAAATCTATAAAGCACAATAAAAACATTTACAATATTATTATTTCTAGTCTGATGGGTGGCCATTTTAACCTTTTACTTGCAGAAAGTATTCTTGTCAATTTGCCTAGTGATATTTTTTGGGGGGCCAAATTCTTCATATTAAAATGGAGAAAATTAGAAAAGGAGATTTATTTTCTAATCAATATTGTTTTACTACAATGTACACAATAATTACTTTTATGCATTCAAACAGTGGTTTTTTTTAAAATATATTTTATTGATTTTTTATAGAGAGGAAGGGAGAGAGATAGAGAGTCAGAAACATCGATGAGAGAGAAACATCGATCAGCCGCCTCCTGCACATCCCCCACCGGGGATGTGCCCGCAACCCAGGTACATGCCCTTGACCGGAATCGAACCTGGGACCTTTCAGTCCGCAGGCCGACGCTCTATCCACTGAGCCAAACCGGTTTCGGCTCAAACAGTGTTTTTAATTTCACACCAAAAATGAAAGATAGACCACAATAGAGTATTTGACGTACATATAATTATATATCTTTATATCTGGAAATGTATCTTAATTATAATATTTAAGAAACACAAATGAGAATCCTTCAGAGGTACAAGTTGACAAAGTGTATGCTATATATTTTAAGGTAAAATATCAATACCAGACCATATCTGCAAATACAAGGAATACTGTAGTCCTACAATTGTAACACAACCAAATTCATTTTGATGAACAATCTTTTATTGCAAAGATTCATGATTTCTAGATGTCAGTGATGAGAGAAATCGTAAAAGTCATCTGATCAAAACCCTGATCTTTTTTCTCAATTTATTTGATTTTATTTTCAATTGAATTTATTGGGGTGACATTGGTTTGCAAAACCATACAGGTTTCAAGTGTACAACGCAATAAAACATTGTCTGTGCACTGCATTGTGTACCCATCTTTCAAGTGAGCAAGTTTAAATCCCCCCAAAGCAAAATTACGTCCGTAAGTTGTGCAGTAAGTTGCACAATAAGCTGACTGAAGAGTCCAGACTGTACCTGAAACCTGACACTCAGCCCCTGTTGTTCCCAATAGCCTCTAAGGCCTGTGGCAGCACCTATGCCATGAATAACCTTTCCAGAGGTTTCTCTCTACACCAGAACATTTCTTATCTTTTGGAATTATGAGCAAGGGATGGATGAAAAGAATAGGATAGATAACAAACATCAAATAGGTGGTAAATCATAATCCCAGTAAATTAGTATGGTAGTGAATTTGGGAGAACTACCATCTTGGGCCACAATTTCAGTCATGACTCCAAACATCTGTGGTTTTGAAGATAGGGGAAAATGAATTAAATGAATCAATTTCTGGGTGATAGAGCTTTGAGATAAGAAAGATGCATTTAACTACAAGAAGCTGTAAAAATGAACCATACCTATTGTATTAACAAGCACTTATTGAGTATCTGCTATATGCAAGCCAGGTACTATACTCAGTACTTACAATAGAAAAATCAATAAGAAAAATAGTGTATTTCACTGTTATAATACTGTATTTAACTAAAGGAAATGAATAGCTCTTGTAATGTAAGAAAAGAGGGGGAGCTGGCTTTAGGCATTAATCTCTTTCTCTGGGGACTTAGATGATACTTTTAGGTACTTTCTCTTTTTCCCTCCACCTCTTATCTTGGGTTCTCTTGGTAAGCTCGCCTCATTATCTCAGGATTTTCTGTACGCAGGAACCATCTGAGTCACATGCTTATAACATCTGACCTAAGAGGAAAAGAAAGACTTTGCACCAGACTCATATATGAAAATCCCAGCAAAGTGTTCTGATTAGCTCTGATTGGGTCACATGGCCAGGTGATGGCAGAAGGCAATGATGAATATATCTTTCCTTAATCAAAACTGTTTAACAGGCAAATCCACAGAGACAGAAAATAAATCTATTGCCAAGGGAAATGGCTGATAATGGGTGGAGGCCTTCTTTTGGGGTGTTGAAAACGTTCTGGAATTATATAGTAGTGGTGATTGCACAACTTTGTGATTATACTGAAGATCTGATCTATATTTTTAAAGGATGAATTTTATGGCATGTGAATTATATTTCAATAAAGAGTGATTAAAAATAACTGTTCAGCTTCAGTGGAATTTTCAAAGGTTAAGGAAGAGTCATGAAAGGGAGTACAAGAAAGGTAAACATACATGAGCTTTGATAGGCTCAGTAACTTAGGCCAGAGAGTTTGGATTTTACCCTTTTGGCTGGGCCCAGGATTAGGGTGGTGCAAAATAAATTTAGAGGGGCAACACAAGTGTTTTTTAAAAATTAAACTTAATGTAAAAATCCATGCTAAAGAAAATAGTGAAATTTGAAATGACAGCAGGATCATTGGCAATGGGGAATCAAGGCTTTTGGCAGAGCCATGACTAATCATATTGAGGCTTTGGAAAGAAAACCTTTGGTGACAACAGAGACTGGATTTAGAGGAAAAGGCTGAGGCAGAGCCATCCTTACCAGGCTATTAGAATGTCCCAGTAAGAGACCAAGAGGCCCTTATTAGCATGGCTCTGTGAGAGAGAAAGAATTGATTCAGATGCTCTGAGCATCTCTGGGTCCTCTACCTCCTGCCCTGCCTGAGAAGAAGCCTCCAAGTCATCCCTGCTATCACTGCCTGCTTGTTTGTTTACTGCAGCGTTTGTGATCATCTTGAAAAGGCATCATGTCTCTGTATTTCTTATTCCTTTGGCAGGGCATTTTGTACTCACTCATTAAAAATTTGTTGAATAAATGAATAATGAATGAATGGATGGATGAAAAATTGATGACCAGATTAACTGTGTGTGGGAGGGTGGGGTGGATAGTTGTTTGCTATGCTTAGTGACCAGCTGAACATGACAATCTGGTGCATAGCTAGATAAAATAGATGGTTAGCAGTATCATGTGACATTACAAAAGAGGAAATTTAGGTTGACATCTGATGACTTTGCTGCCATAGTAAATGGCTGAAGACAATGGAGAAGATTGTGCCTCAAGAATTTGTAAATAATAAAGTTATCACTGGTGCATGTATGAGACTGAACAGTATGTTCAGATATGCCTAGGGACCAGAAAGAGGCCTGGTGGTCTCTTCTTAACAACAACAACAAAATTCAAGATGTACTCCAACCAACCAAGACCTGATACCAACTGTAAGCGCAACAGTGGGAAATTCACATCATAGACCAGGGGTGGGCAAACTTTTTGACTCGAGGGCCACAATGGGTTCTTAAACTGGACCGGAGGGCCGGAACAAAAGCATGGATGGAGTGTTTGTGTGAACTAATATAAATTCAAAGTAAACATCATTACATAAAAGGGTACGGTCTTTTTTTTTTTAGTTTTATTCATTTCAAACGGGCCGTAGTTTGCCCACGGCTGTCATAGACCATACAAATAAGCTAGGAACATTCCTCCCCACCACCTCAAACCTATAAAAATAGAAAAGTGAGAGAGAAAAAAAATATGTTAAAAACCAAAGATAAATGTTAAAGATAATTTATTAAGGTAAAAATAGTAGTAGTAAATATAAAAATATTCTGTATTTGAAATAATTATACATATAAGGATCAAAAATTCAAGATGTATGAAGGAGAAATAAAGATATTTTAAACATATTTGTTTCAAGTATTCAGAAGATATATGATTTTTGTGTCTAGTAATTTAAAAAGAGATAATGTTATGGCATGTGAATTATATTTCAATAAAAAATTATAAAGAAATAACTGTTCAGCTTCAGTGGAACTTTCAAAGGTTAAGGAAGAGTCACAAAAGGGAGTAAAAGAAAGGTAAACTTGCATGAGCTACTTTTAAAAAATGCAAGGTTAAATATCAGCAAATTGAAAAATAAAGTATATAGCTTTCAAGATTGTAGGATAAACCTAAACAAAGGAACAAAAAAAGAATAGCCCACATATCAAAAGAACAATGATAAAGAATTCTCTGAAAGCAAAGCAATAATAAAACAAAATAAAATACAAAAAATCCAACTCAGATGGTTTAGAACCAAATGAGAGAATGAACTTTTAATATTTGTTTTAAGAAAAATATAAATGGGTTAAATATCTATCCTACATAATAAAAGGCTAATATGCAAATCAACTGAACAGCCGAACGACCGGTTGCTATGACATGCACTGACCACCAGGGGGCAGATGCTCAATGCAGGAACTGCCCCTGGTGTTCAGTGTGCTCCCACAGGGGGAGTGCTGCTCAGCCAGAAGCCGGGCTCCCACCTTTAGGGCAGTGCTAAGGATGTCTGACTGATGGCCATCAGTCGGACATCCCCTGAGAGGGCGCAGGCCAGGCTGAGGGACGCCCGCTTCTAGTCTACACTAATAAAAGAGAAACATGGTAATTGGCTTACGACCGCTACCCTTCCCATTGGCTAATCAGGGAGATATGCAAATTAACTATCAGCCAAGATGGCGGCCGGCAGCCAGGCAGCTGTTGTGAACAGGGAGGCTTGCTTCCTTCAGTGACAGAGGACTCCAACGTTCCCCGCCTGCCTTGCCGGCCTCTGAGCTTCAGTTGGAAACATTGTAACATTTATAGAAGATAAACAAAACCCCAGAAACCTCCTGTCAGTCAGCCGGGATCTCAGAGCTGGAGTCGCAACATTGTTTCGAATACAGAAAACAAAGGCCAGAAACCTGCTTTCAGCAGCCGAGCCTCAGAGAGAAAGCCGGCTCTCAGCTCCAGTGACAGCCATAGAAGGTAAATAAATGCCAGAATAAAAAAAAAAAGAAAAAAAGGAGAGGTTTGGAGCTTCAGTCGCCCGCCAGCCTGAAAACGGCCCTCAGCCCCTCACCCAGACTGGCCAGGCACCCCAGTGGGGACCCCCACCCTGAAGCAACAAGATGGCGGCTAATTTGCATACTGAAGGCAGGCGGCAGCAGGCAAGGCTGTCTGCGGTCTGGGACCCGGATCTGTGACCCTGCCAGGCGGGGGCAGTGCTTGAGGCTGTCCGCAGTCTGGCACCTGGATCCATGTTCTCACGAGTGGGGCGGCAATGCTTGAGGCTGTCCGCGGTCCCAGGACCTGGATCTGTGACCCTGCCGGGCGGGATCAGCGGAGCCGAGAGGCCTCCCGGCACCGGGATCAG
>NW_005367989.1:736412-763843 GCF_000412655.1 Myotis brandtii
ACGGGCCGGGTGGGGGGCCCCCCCCCCCCCAGTGCACAAATGTTTGTGCACCTGGCCTCTAGTATATATATAATAGTCTAAGCGACTGTTACAACCAAACAACCGGAATGACTGGTTGACTGGTCTCTATGACGAGCACTGACCACCAGGGGGCAGACACTCAACGCAGGAGCTTCCCCCTGGTGGTCAGTGCGCTCCCACAGTGTGAGCACCGCTCAGCCAAATGCCAGGCTCACAGCTGGTGAGTGCAGCTTCAGCAGTTGTAGCCTCTCCCGCCTCCATGGCAGCGCTACCAGGTGGCAGTGCCAGACACAGCAGGCCGGGATGAGCAGCAGTGGAGCTGTGCCTGGCCCCATCTGGGGCTCCTCCTCAGTCGCCTGCTGCTTCAGCACTGCTACATCCCTCCAAGGAGTCCCGGGTTGCAAGAGGGCACAGGCCAGGCTGAGGGACCCCAACCATGCACGAATCCGTGCACTGGGCCTCTAGTTTCTAATAAAGAAACAAAGAAACAAAAAGTACCACTCATAGTGTGTCAAAAACAATATCCCCTCATAGGCTATGCATATGAAATATATGAAAAGTGATATAAAAAATAGAATATAAAGATAGTAGGTAAATGAAGAAAAAGCAAGAGTTAATACCAGACAAAAATTCAGGATAAAAGATGTTAGCTGTGGGACTGATGTGATTATGTTATCTTGACAAAGAATCCAAAATCATTATGTAGGTGTAATTTTAATGCAGATTAATGAACTGAATACAACCCATTGAGATACATAAAGAAAAAAAAAACACACTGAATAATAAAAGGAAATATGTCTACAAAATATAGACTGGAGAGATTTTTAACACATTTCCCTTAATTGTCGACAAATTAATGTGCCAAAAATAAGCATATATGATATATAGCATCTAATAGTATAATTAATAAAGCAGATTTAAAAGATATATGTTGAATTTACATAGAAAACACATATTATTTTCCTGTGTCTTCAGAACTTTGAAAAGTCTTAGCCCAGAAAGCAAGCTTAGTAAATTTCAAAACAGAATATATACAGGTTGCATTTTTAGCAAGCTGAAATAAAAATAATTTTGTTTTAAGATTTAATTATGACAAAAGCAATGTGATTTAAAAAACCAGCTTAAATGAGAAAAATGACCGTTCTCATTTATAAGCATCGTTATAGATATTCATCATTTGAAAAGTAAGTTATATCAGGACAGACTTACTCACTATTCAGAGCAGGCACAGTGCCCAGGGCGCACTCTGCTTTTTAGAGTCCATGAAAATGTTTTCATTTCTTTTAAAATCAGAAGGAAAAATGAACTTTTAGATCAAATAAAATGTTTCAATATATAATATTACTATATTCATCTTTATACTAACAGAGTTATAAAATATAATTTATATATATGAAAATATTTTTTTTCTTTATTGAAGAAGGGGAAAGTGGGTATGGACCATGAATATCATAATGAGCCATGCACACTTAAATAATGGCTCAACAACAGTTGCAGTAATATTTAGGCTTAGCAGAACTATGACAAAGAAATGTCTGTAATTTATCAGTGTGAGAATAAGAGTGCCTGTTTTGGGATTAATTTCCTCATTCACAAACTTACTATTTTCCCCATATATTTCACCGCGTCTTTCTGAAGACTGACAGTTTATTATTCTTTGGGAGAAAAACCCCACAAAGGTTTTAATCTAAAGTACAATGTGCTCTGTTTGGTTCCATAGCAAAGCCTGCAGCATGAGGTGGGGACTCAGGTGGGCACCCCCTGAGCCAGTATCAACTCAGAGCCTGTAGCCAAGCAAGGCCTGGGAGCTGTGCCCTCAACTCTGCCTGGCAACACAACAGGAGACACATCACTGCCTCTCGTTCATCACGCTCTCTCGCTCCACTGTCATTCATCAAGACGTCTGTTTCACTTAGAAAATTATAGAATTAAGCCCGCAAGGCATCTATGGAAGCAGTTGCTCTCACAATTCTAAAACAAATAAAAAATACGATGGAAGAGATACATTTTTTCACGGACAGTATGGTTCCCTTTAACAAACAGCATCATTAACATCTTTCAGTCCCAGACCCACAATTCTAAACTTAGCTTTGATCCCTTTCTCAAAAATCACTGTTTTTATGTCATATATGTAAAATCAGAGTTCCTTTCTCCCACTCTTCCAAAAGTCCTGATGTGTCTTTTATGTTGTTTACCTGTGATATTGTCTAAACTCCCACAGAAGGTAAGGACTGCCACCGAAGAAGCTACAAGGGTCCTAGGTGTGGCATGCAGGTACAAGTGAGGCTGAAGCCAGTTTTTAAAGATGGAGAAGACATCAGTATTGAGGTCTTTAGCTACAATACAGCAGCTAAAGAAACTGTGTATGTATAACAGATAGAAACTAAGTTCCTAGAAAATGTGTCCCATAGTCAGAGTAATAACAGCAACACCTAACTTCTCAGGTTGTTATAAAGATTAGAGGAAGTGTGCTATGAGCACTTAGCCTAGGGCCTATTATATAGCAGGTGCTCAAGAAATAAAGATTATCACCATCAAAGAAGTCTATCAAACCAAAATTACTCATATGTAGTTGCTCCCCAATGTACGAATTGATCTTATGTAAATATCTTGTACATATTAATCTCATTTCCTCAAACTCTGTGGAGGAGGCCAGTATTTCTAACCCTGCTTTTAAAGCCAAGAAGACTAAGATTTGGCAAATTTAAGGGACTTGTGCAAAATCATACTGGCCTTTTTATTCCAAATCCAGTGTGTGTGGTGTTTGTTTGTTTTCCTTTCAATTTTATTTTATATTAGTTTCAGGTGTAGAGCTTAGTGGTTAGACAATCATATACTTTACATAGTGTTCCCAGTACTCCAACCGGCACCTATATACCATATTTTTTCATGTACAATACGCTATTTTTTCCTAAAATTGTTAGACTGAAAATCAAGGGGTGTCTTATACACGGAAGTCAGCCTAGGAGGGAGCCACAAGGGTGCGTAGCTGTACATACCTTCACACAGGTTTCCTCCAATCACAAGCCTTACTGCTACTGACATCAGCTGATGCTGTAATTGGAGGAGGAGGTGTAGAGTGCACAGATGCAACAGGGACCAGAGTGTTCTGAGCCCATAAAGATGTCAAAAAATAAAAAGATAAATACCAGTAAGCGATTGTCTTACTCTGCAAAATTCAAACTGAATGTAATCATCTGTGCAAAGGAGCATGGAAATAGAGCTGCAGAGACAATTTGGACCTCCTCCCACTGAGTGTATGATCAGACAGTGGAGAAAACAGGAAGAACAACTCCTTAAGGTGCCAAAAAAGAAGCAGGCCTTAAGAGGAAAACCAGCAAAATGGGCAAACTTGGAGCAGAGGCTTAAGACTTGGATTATGGAGCAGCACCAGAGTGGCTTATGTGTGTCAACCAAGCTTATTCAATGTCAGGCAAGAATGTTTGCAAGCGAAATGAACATTGTTGATTTTACAGGAAAGGCAAAATGGTGCTTCAATTTCATGAGGAGAGAAGGGTTGACCATGTGAACACAAACAAAGTTAGATCAGAAAATGCCACCACTTTATGAGGATGATCTCACACATATAGACAGTGACTCAGAAGACAGCAGTGATACCATAGAAGGTGAAGAAATGGATATGTCTGGAACTAATAGTGATGAAGAAGAGAGCAGTGATGCAACAGAGGCTGAATAGAGTGATATACTGCATAATATCATAGTACTGGTATGTAAACATTACCTCATTACCTGTGATAATTACTAAATAAAAATGTGTTCTGTTTCATATTTAAAATATTGATTTCTTAATTTGGGGTTGGAAAAGTGGGGGGCATCTTATACATGGGGGCATCTTATACACAGAAAAATATGGTAATTATCACCATATAATTGACTATATTCCCTACGTCAGTGGTTCTCAACCTTCTGGCCCTTTAAATACAGTTCCTCATGTTGTGACCCCCAACCATAAAATTATTTTCGTTGCTACTTCATAACTGTAATTTTGCTACTGTTATGAATCGTAATGTAAATATCTGATATGCAGGATGGTCTTAGGCAACCCCTGTGAAAGGGTCGTTCGACACCCAAAGGGGTCACGACCCACAGGTTGAGAACTGCTGCCCTATGTCTTACTTACATCTCCATGACTATTTTATAACTACCAATTTGTACTTCTTAATCGTTTATCTCTTTCACCCAATTCCTCAACCCCCCTCCCCTCTGGAAACCACTGGTTTACTCTCTTTGTCTATGAGCCTGCTTCAATTTTTTTGGTTCATTTATTTTGTTCTTTAGAGTCCAAGTGAAATCATGCTTTTGCTTATAACAAGTTGGCTGTCATCATTTTAAAGACCTGCTTAACATACATTACATATTGTTTCTATATTTGTTAGAACAATTACCCACTGGCATTGTCTGCCACTTTCAGTTGATTAGTTTAAGACATTTGGTAATGACTCTTTGGATATCTTGTATTTCCTTTATACACAAAGAGGTAATTTAATTCTTAGTCATCAACACAGTATTGAACATTTTGCTAACATGGTAGATTTTAGATAATTCTGGAGTTTACAATGGAATAGAATGAAGGGCAATTTTTCAAATCTCCACTCTATATGTTGTGTTTCTAAAATAAAATTGATATACTTTCCAACACTCTCTACTTTTACATTTGGTATAATGCTCCTAATAGATACAGAATCTTCCTCTCTACTCACAGGACTTATTCTTCAGCAAGTGTTAGGTGCAAATGGTGCTCTCAGTACTTTCCATTGATTGCCAACCTCTATCACTTACTTCATCTCCCATTATTGCTTTCTTTCTCATCTTCATTGCATTTTAGATAGCGATTGACAATTTTCAAACATTGCTAAAAATATTACAGGTTCACACAATAAAATTCTGACTTTAAGTCAGTGGTTCTCAACCTTGGCTGCACATTAGAATCACCTGTGAATCTTGTTAAAATCCTGATTTCTGGGCCTCATCATTAGTAACAAAGAAACAGAATTTCCGGAGGATAAGGCCCAGAAATCAGGATTTTAACAAGATTCCCAGGCGATTCTAATGTGCAGCCAAGGTTGAGAACCACTGCTTTAAGTGAAGGCCCTAACTAAGCATGAGTGAGAGATGAAGACTTTGGATTACACTTGGAGAAAAGTTAACCCACAGCTAAAGACCAATTGCCAAATGATGGTCTGTTGCTTGTTTAATTACTGGAAACAGCTGCAAGAACTAGAGCCAGACCTCAAAATAATGGTAGAAGCAGCCCAGGGAAAGTGTAGATGTGAAAATCAGATCTATCAGATTAAACCCGCCCAGTCAGTTAGGAACAATTTACTTGTTTTAGCAAAAGGAAAAGGCTTCTTTTTCCAATACTTGGGAGCTGCACGCAAGGATGGATGATAGGGGGGAAAGGCTGAGTGAAATCTGGAGCAGCTGCTCAAATTCAATGAACTCAAAAAATAAATTAGCGCAATCAAATCAAAACCAGAGAAAGCCACAGAGCTAAGGTAGTGACACAGCCCATGGCTATGCCAAGGAAGCGATAATGCGATGCTGGCCCCAAAGCCACAGTTGTCCCTGACAGCAGCCTGTTCCGATTCTCCAGTGCCAGCTTTGCCGCACCGAGGTGTTGTTTAGACATCTGGGGGCTGAGTGCTGATGCACAGAACCAGTCCTTTGACTTAAAAGGCAAAGATGAATCCCAGTGACGTATGTGAGAATATGCTCAAAACGGTACATCCTCGGGGCTCTAGAAGCCCAAGCGAGACTCTGCGTCATGCAAGAGGACTGGGCAGGGTTCCCTCTGAGCTCTTGGTCTCTTTTCACAGCAGTAGCAGTTTGATTTGCTCATTTGACTTGTACTGTGATGCCGGTAAATACCACGAGCTGCCATGGGAGCCTGAAACCATTTAGACTGGTTCTGTTTTCTTGAACCGTAGGGAGTAGAGAATAAAAACAGACACCTCACAGGGCTGTTTCTCCCTCCTCTTCTGCTTTATGTTGGCGGGGGACTGCAAATGGAGCTGTGGCTGTTAATTGATCACCGACAAATGGAGCAATCTCAGTCAGACAATGGAGCAATGTCAGATAAATGCCTTGAACAGGGCACTGGAAACGCTAGTTATGTGTGTTGGAACGGATTTAAAGTGCCAGATTAGAGGGTTGAACCTGGAAACACCTCGTGGCTGTGCCAGGTGCTCTCTGGAGGGACAGTGAACTCCTCAGAACTGGTCAAAAGTAGACTTTCCAAGTCAGAGCGTTAGCCATGCCCTCTCATGTGTTCACATATGTATCTCATTCTTCTTTTTCTTTGCCTTTTTCTATTCTGGTTCATTTAAGGTAGGTTTTCCTCCTCCTCCTCTCTCCCAAAGAACTGTTCTTGTTATTTTCTAAGGTGGTTCTTTAGCTAATGTGCATTTAGCCGTTGCCGGACTCACTATAAATAGTTCGGTTTTGCATGCCTGCCAGAAAGAAATGCAAACAGGCACACGTTCTGTAGCTCACTTTATTTTCTCAAGCCTAGCAGGGATTTCAAGCCTACACTGTGTCCTTTCATGTATTATTTTATTGGCTCACCCACATTTTTCCTCGTAGCTTAAAATCACATACTTCTAGCTACTCGAGTGAGCATGCTGGCATTGCTGTCACACAAACCAAAACCTGGTGAAGAAAACTTTTGCTCTCTTGTTAGATAGCTATGACTTTTTTGAAAAACAAAATAAAAGAACTCCTTGGCTTAAAAAAAATGACTCCTGAGTTCTTGTTCTAGGAATGCTGTAAACCAGAGTTTGGCTAATGTTTTCTATAAAGGGACAGATAGTAAATATTTTTGCCTTTGTGGGTCATAGGGTCTCTGTTCCAGCTACTCAACTCTGCCATTGTAGCTTAAAAGCAGTCACATAAATGAATGGGCATGATTATGTTCCAATAATACTTCATTTATGGACAATGAAATTTGAATTTCATAGTATTTTTACATGCCATGAAATATTATTATTCTTTTGATTGTTTTTTGCCAACTATTTAAAAAACATATAGTCTATTGTTAGCTTGTAAACTTTATGTAAACAGGCAGTGGGCAAAATTTGGTTCATGGACTATAGTTTTCTGACCTCTGCTACATATTTTTTTCAATTAGAGAAAAACTGTGCTATTCAAAGGCAGTTGTGACACAGCATTGCAGCTGTATATGATTTTACTTATATGTGGAATCTAAGAAACAAAATAGCCTATCCAGTTTGGCTCAGTGGATAGAGCGTTGGCCCATAGACTGAAGGGTCCCAGGTTCAATTCCAGTCAAAGGCACGTACCTTTGTTGCAAGCTCAATCCCTGGCCCTGGTCAGGGCATGTGTGGGAGGCAACCAATTAATGTTTCACATCAATGTTTCTCTGTCTCTCCCCTCCCTTCCACTCTCTCTAAAAATCAGTGGGAAAATATCCCCGGGTGAGGAGTAACTAAAAATAAAATAAAAAAATAAATGAACAAACAAAACAGAAACATACTCTTGGAAACAGAACAAACTGGTGGCTGCCAGATGGGAGGGTGCAATTCCCAATTATAAAAACAGTTGCAGGGATATAAAGTACAGCATAGTCAATAATATTGGAAAAACTATGTTTGGTGTCAGATAGGTACTTGACTTATTAGACTTTGTAAGTTACATAAATGTCTAATCGCTATGTTGTCCACTTGAAACATAATACTGTATGTCTGTAACTGAAAATACACACACACACACACACACACACACACACACACACACACACGTATTCATTTCCTGTGAAAAGGCTATAAGAACACCAGTAAAACCCTGAGGACTAACAGCAAAATATCAAGAGACTACATTTAATACTCTCAATCTCTTGAGTTATATGAATGTGTAGTGTACATTGCTTGAATTAATCATTAGGCAACATTTATGGATTATAAGCAGTGACCATTATGGTGAAGAGGTTTTAAAAGGAAACTTTCTGAAGTTAGGTAGAGCCCTTATAATTTTTAAGACAGTGAAACTCTCCCTGTCCAGCAATGAGCTACTCTACCTGCCTGCGTCCCCCTCTCAGCGGTTCTGATTTTAGGTGAAGGGAGTCTTTATTTTACTGATGGTACTTTCCTTCTGAAGCCATTCGGAAGCTCAAGTAGCTCAACATAAGATTGATAGCTTGATTACAGCATGACTAGTCTAATTGTTCCTGAGACTAATAATATGCATTTCATCTGTAATTTTTTTCAGCTGGTCTCATAGTTCATAGCCAAGAGGCATATTTCTAGATTCCAAGATATAACAATTTTGAAAATATTTCCAGACTGCCACAATATGCTTCAAGATAATAGTATTGGAAGACAATACTAAATCATACAAGCACAATTTATGATTATCGGTATTATATAAACAATAAGACCATTTGGGGAGAACAGAGTCCTTTAAACAAGGCAGTTTGTTTTTGGGCGGGTTTTATTTAACCTTAATTAGTTCACCGCACCATTTATCTTTGCTTTTCTCCTAAGAAGCAATGAAATTGATATTTGATCTCGAGCTAAGCAGGGACAAGTACACATTTTCTATTAACAGTCATTATTGTTGGGTGCCATGTGGCAAACCCAATAGGCTGTGTGTCTTTGCAATATACCACTTGCTTTTAATATTGAAATAAATGGTTATAAATTTCTCCTTTTCCATTGTCTCTACTTTAAGTTTATCAATTACATTTTAAGCTCATAGGTTTTATAGTTTTCTTAAGCCTCAGATCACATCATATTATCCCTCTGCTTAAAAAATTTGATATCCAATCGCTTAAGTGAGAATAAAGTTCAAACATTTTAGCCAGTTACTCAAGTGTCTCAATAATTTGATTATCCCAATTAACCACCTTTAATTTTCACAATATTCCTTCCTCATCATCATTTCACACTTCACTGTATCCATGCCTTTGTCTACATAGTTACCTCAGAGCTACCTGCAATGCCCTTCCCCTTCATAACTGCCTGTTAATGCACCATTCATCGTTCAATGCCAAAGTCAAAACTTGACTTTTCTAAGAACTCTTCTTAAAAACTCAAAGGTATGCTCTTCTTCCCGTAGATAATCATGGCTGTTCACAAATATTACCTTAAAATTGAATTCTCTATTCTCTCTCTCTCTCTCTCTCTCTCTATAGATTTCTTTGAATGTTCCAAAGCATCTTGTTATGATGTTGTGCATATATAAGGACCATGATTTCTAAGCGTAGGCCTTTGGAAGGATCTATCACTTGAGAATCCACTGTCATCATTGCAGAATTTAGGTCTTCATTTATGACCACGTGTTATCAGAGACTGCTGAGAAGTACATGAGGCCTTGTAAGTAGGTTTAATTAAACCAAGAATCTTATTGGGAGTGGGTACAAAATGAAAAAAACAAAAACAAGCAGAAACCCCGAAACCATGTCATGTGAAAACTTCAGATATATATATATATATTAAAAAACTTTTATTTTAAATAAAACAGTACAATTAAAAAATTTGTTGTGAAGGGGGTTGTGTTGCTTTGTTTTGTTTAAGTATAGGTATGAGAAAGCCTACAGCTGAAATGGAGAGTGCAGTGATTTTGTGGCTCTGGGAAGAAAAACATTTTCTTTAGAGGAAAAAGGATGGCATAAGGGAGAAACTTTTTAAGTCTGAGATGATGGGAAAGACAGACAGTGGGAGAGAACATCATTCTCCATACTCTTCACAGAACCCAGATTACTGTGGCAACTCAAAGACTGGCAGCTTTGGAAACGTGGAGGGATGCGACTTTGACATTGATATTTATAATGGTATTCTCGCAATGGGCCACAGTCAGCAATGTCTTTGGGTTTCCATGGAGATTATTGGCCAAAGATAATGGATGAGTAGGAGCCAGAAATAAAGAACAAGATAGGGGAAACACTTTGTAAAGTATATGATTGTCTAACAACTACACTGTACAGCTGAAACTAATACACAATAATATTGAATGTAAACTGTAATTGAAAAATAAAATTTAATAAAAAAAAGAATAAGATAGAAGACATTGAACATGGGCTGCAGCTGACAGACTAGTTTTGGTTTCATGCCCAATCTCCTTTATGAGACTCTAACAATGAACTGTTGGACCCTCTGAGGCTGATATTACATAATCATGAAAGAGAACTTTTGATCTTAAAAACTGATGTGACCTAATTTTGTAGACATAGGCTAGAATACAGCTATTTAATAAATTTTATTTAATAAAAGTTTGTCAATTACAATTTAAATTCTGGGTGATCAGAATTGTCATTCTGGTATAATTGCCTCTTATAAGGAACTCTCCAACCACTATCCTAATATAGACTATTGAGACATCCACTAGCCGTGTGTTTTAGCTAAACAGAAATGTGCAGACCCATTCAAGAACACAAACCTTGGCAATTTTGACATTTTAAAAGTAAATATTATACCCTACTTGGTCACTTAATCTTCAAGTTCACACAAAGTGTTCTTCATGCTAGAAAGAGAAGTGCTATAGTGACTACTTAGGATTTGTGAAGTAATACTGTGTCCTCATACCAACCACCAACATAACTGGTTTGTGTGTGTTTGGCCATGAGCACAGCTGCCTCTCATCTGTGACGTCAAGGCCAGACCTGCAGTTCTGAGGAACAAAGCATTCATTTACTTCACAGCATAGGTTAGACTGGGTGGGCAGTGCAGTCTACTGTTCTGCCACTGAAACACCCCAGAGTTGCCAAGGAGGTGATGCCAAAAGCCTCATTCCCCACCTTCAACACCATATTTGTCTTTTGACATTTTGATCACATTAGATACATTAGAATTTTAATCCATTTTAATTATTTTAAAATTCTACATATATACACATACACACTCACACCCTTAGACAAATATGTTGTTAATACAGTATTTTGTTTTATATGAGAAGAGACAATTAAGAAATATAGATAATTCCCAAGGCTCCGAAATGCCTTTATTTCCATTTCCCTGCCACAAGGCATCCAATGATAAGAAAAAGAAATCTCTCAGCCAGACCCGTCAGTCTATTCCAAAATGCTTTCATTTTCATTTTCGTTAGAGTCAGTGTATATATTTTTCCTTGAATTTTCTTTCAGTGTTTATTTTAACCATACTTCTTAGGGAAATTATGCATATTTCCTTTGGACAGAATATTCTCACACTCTAAGTATTCTCTTCACAGTTTGAGAACACATTTTTAATCCAGCTACATTGGTGTATTCTTGTTGGCCATGAAAAGAAAAGACTGCTTTTGGAGAATGGCAGGAAAGAAGCACAAGAACTATGCTGATTTGTATGACTTTTCAGACCTTTTTCTATATGTTAAAAATAGCATTTTGCTCCAAGGTATCTTTTCCCTAATGGGCTGCTTAATAAGTACTTTCTTCCAGCAAGGGAAAAAGCAGCTTTAGGGCTGCAGTGGTAGGGCAGCGTGTCTAAGTCACCTTCCGCAGAAGGCCTCCGCAGTGGCAGCCCGCTCTGGGGGTTGCCTCCCTAAACAGCACACGGCATATTGCTAATATTAGAGCGTTTGCATTTCTGCATGAGATCATTAAGCAAACAGAATTCACTGACTTGGTGTTGGGTCCAACCACTTTCCAAACGCTAATTGGGATGACAGGCTGTGATGAGCACAGTGGCATTTCCAGTGTGGGCCACTTCTGTCCCCTAAGTCTCAAGCTGCCTTTTGAAATGTTGTGCTTCCGTGGAGTGCTGACACCTGAGGATGGAGAGAAATGCCAGTGAGTCCTTTGACTGTCTCCCTCAGGAGCGTGAGTCATGGTGGATCAAAGGAGGAAAGACTGCACAGTCTGTGTTGTCACTGTCTCCTTGGGGCACTCCTGCGGTGCTCGTGGCCTTGACCAGCAGCTTCCAGAGACCCATGCTGATGAGCTCCTCAGCCATTCTTGGCTTGGCTCCCACAAGTGGGTTTGAACACACAGTTAAGACTGATGCTAGAACTAGCAAATAACAATGAATAAAGATGAGGAAGTATGCAAGATTTCCTTGATGTCTAGTTATGTGTCAGTACATGTGCTTATAAGTAGAGCCATGCATTCACAGAGGATTTGATCTATGACGCTAATTTGTACTCAGACATAGAAATAAACAGGAAAATGTGTTAGAGGGGACAGTTTCCTGTATAAAAGATGGGAGAAGGACATATTGATTTTTAAGGTCAAAATGGAAGAGAGAAAATTGCAGGAGTGGAGAAAAATCACCTTGTTAACAGCGAGACAGAGTAATTCACTTGGTTGGGAGGACGGAGAAACGCTCTTAGGAGATCCAGGACAGTGTGAATTAAACTCTGAAAGTTATAATTCATAGGAAAGATATTATCTTCTCTATACTTACCCAAATATTTTATTCAGAGTGACTATACCAGAGAGAGAAACAAACAAACAAACAAACAAACAGAGTGACTATACCAAGTGATAAAAGATTACCGATGAGTGACATTAAGGACCACTGTTAACTACATTGTTAACTACATCGGTTTAGACAGCTTTAGTGGTTGTTTTGGGAGATTTGGGTTTCATGTTCATTTGTAAATCCACAGGGCTCTTTGCTGTGTTTCGAAAGTCCCACAGACTAATAACTAGTTTCCTAAGTGATTTCCATGCTTCTGATGGAATCCAGATTTTCCATTTCATCATGTTACTACAGATTCATGTTTGATAGAGAAAGATGTTATCAACAAGCCTAGTAAGGACACATTGTCTGAACAGTGTTATTATTTTCATGGGAAAACTTCTGAAGCTTGAAAGACTATTCTAGGATAAAAGGGAGAGGCAACATAATATGTATAATTTAGACAAACTCTACTCCAAGTGGAAACATAATCCTTTTATCTTATTTGTGAAGAGGGAGCATGCGATAGAAATTGATTTCATGGTTTTCCATGGTGTTCCACATAGAAAAATAAACGTGCACATTCATTGGGATAATTATCTGGTGATGCTGGTAATGATGTTTATTTAGTAGATGAAAGTGGAGCTTCAGACCTGCAGATGTAAGAGTTAGAATTCTAGAGCATTCGAGTGGGAAGCGAACTTGTGGACAATTTAACCACACGGAAGCCCAGGGGAGTCAACTGGCCATCAAGGTCAAGTATGGAAATAGCTCAGACTCATTGAAAATAGGATTAGAGCCAACTGTTCAAAGATAAGGTGTACGGATTATGAATTAGCAAGACCATTTCCTCTTCTTTTTCACTCATGTCACCTAACTTAAAAGGAGCAATCAGGAAACATTCAGACCAAATAAGTAAAGTGAAGAGCTGTGCACACTGCTGGATCTATTAGTGTCACCCATATATGGTTTGGTGTGAACAGAATGGAAATTAATATTGAAACTGAAATCTTTAATTCTCCATTCATTTGCAAAACAAAACAAAACAAAAACAAAAACAAAAAACACACAGACAGGTAGTTGATTATATAACTACTTGTGGAAGATCATATTTTCCAAAGATGGCAGTAACAATATCTCTCATTCCACATGTTCTTGCCACTCTCCTTATCTAGAGGTGAGTTGATTCCCCAACCTGCTCTACTCCTCACCCTCAATTTCCCTTTTCCCCTCCCCTTACACCTGGGTGTTCCGTTGTGACTGTTTGGTGGAATGGTGCTGTGGAACTTCAGAGGCGAGGTCAAGCTGCCATGTCTATGTCAGGATACATGCCTTGGCATCAAGGCACCATGCTGTGGGGAAAGCCCAGGCTACCTAGAAATGGCATTTATAGGTGTTCTGGCTGGAAGCCCCAGCTAAGGGCCCAGTCAACAGCCATGTGTGTGAGGGAGCCTTTAAGGTGAATCCAGGTGCCATGACCATCTGATTGAACTTTGTAAGTGCCCTTGAACAAGGATTGCCCAGCTGAGACCAGTTTCCCTGTCAAACAAAGAGAAATAAAAACAAGTGGTGGCTGTTATTTTAAATGATTAAGGTTTTTTGAGGTGGTTTGTTTCAATAGATAAGAAGAATGCTACTTCTAAAAAGGGATGAGGGTTAAAAGAAAATTATTATTATCCTTTAAAAGGGAAATGAATTTGTAGTCAGACTTACATTTTACTACAAAGTACAAATTGATCTCAAGAAAAATGTGAACTAATGGCAAAGCTCATATGGTCCTAGCAAAACCCATAGTTAAAAAAGTACATAATGGGGGGGAGGGTCAAAGTTTTTCTAAGCTTAAAATGCTGTTATACAGACTTAACATTATTATGCACACATCTTTGTATTTGCTTAAAAAAAAAAAAGAAAACAGGCAAGGTGACCTTATACATCTTTTTCACTTCTAATTTCCGTCGTTCTATCTTCACCCTGTGAGTGTTCAGTTTGCTGAAAAAGCCATATTTTAGAACGGCTTTCTTTCAGAAATGATGTTTTCAAAGTTAAGGGAAAAAAGCTTGCCACATTGTAGAAGTAGCAGCTACAAAAATAGATATAAAAATAAATTGAAAATTCATAACAATTGTGCTACAAACTGAATTGAATTACAAAGTAAAAACAAAGTGGGATTTTGATTAAAGAATAAGCCAAGCTACTTACAATATGATAATATGTTGGATGCAGCTAGAGATAGTGCCAAGTAAATGAAGGAAACACAGTGCTAGGGGTGAGCTAGCATAAAAAGAGAATTTTAGAAAGTATGATCTTACAGTATAAGACAGGGGTCAGGGAGCTGGGTTAATTCCTAGCCCCAACAGAAAAAACACTCAAAATTGTCCTTACAAAATGCAGAGAAATGGAAACCATGTTTCCAAAGAAGTTTTGTGCTGGCAGAAAGATATTAAAGGAAGAAAAACCAAAAGATTTGGACCAGCTTGTATAAAATGAAAGAACATTGCTTTCCTCTCCTCACATCCCATGCTCACTGTCTTCCGACACATATCAGCACCATCCGTTTCTAAAAAGTAAAGGCGACTCCATGTTATTCTCTTGCATCTGCACAGATGGCAACAATACCTCCTCAGTTTCCTAACAATTCACCGCCCCTTTCAGAGAAAAGGTAGGAGACCTCACTGGATTGAAGTTCCAGTAAGGCTAAGAGTTTCATTGAAGGCCCTCTATTAGCAAGTAATTTTTTTTCTATTTTTTTTCTTGATTAAGGTATTACAAATGTGTGGTTATCCCCCCAGTCCCTCCCACTCCCCCAATCCTGCCCTCACCCTCACCACCACCCTTTGTTGTCTGCGTCCATTGGTTATGTTTATATGCATGCATACAAGTCTCTTGGTTGATCTCTTCCCCTTACCCCCACCTTCCCCTACCTTCCCTCTGAGGTTTGAGCATCTGATCGATGTTTCTCTGTCTCTGGATCTGTTTTTGTTCATCGGTTTATGTTGTTCATTATAATCCACAAATGAGTGAGATCATGTGATATTTATCTTTCTCTGACTGACTTATTTCACTTAGCATAATGCTCTCCAGCAAGTAATTTTTAATCACTTAGCACCTACTCAGCATGATGTTGAGCACTTTGGAAGGATACAGAGGTCTAAAACCTATGAGCAGCTACCTGTTACCTAACAGAGGAGACAGAATTACATTGAAAAAGAATAATGAGTCCTAGCCAGTCTGGCTCAGTGAATAGAGCCTCAGCCCACAGACTGAAGGGTTGTGGGTTCCATTCCAGTCAAACTCACGCGCCTTAGTTGCAGGCTCGATCTCTGACCCTGGTCAGGGCGTGTGTGGGAGGCAACCAATCGATGGGTCTCTCTCACATCAATGTTTCTCTCTCTGCCCTGTCCCTTCCTGTCCCTTCCACTCTCTCTGAAAATCAATGAAAAAATATCCTCAGGTGAGGATTAACAAAAAAATAAAAATAATAATGAATTCTGAAAGAGTCCAAGCAGCATTCATGAGAAGAATAAAATAAGTGGTGTCTGAAATATGGGTGAGAAATGAAGAAAGAAAGGTAGTCATTTCTGATAAGTGCCTTGCTCTATATCTGGTGCCTAGTAGGTGCTCACAAAATATTTGTTGAGAAAAAAATGAACAAAGGGATTAAGATGTACAAATTGCCAGTTATAAAAATAGTCATGCGGATGCAAAGTACAGCATAAGGAATTTAGTCAATAATATTGTAATAACTACACCTGGTGTCAGATGGGTACTAGACTTATTGGGGTGATCACTTTGTAAGTTACATAAGTTTCTAATTACTATGTTGTACACCTGAAACTAATATAATATTCTATGTCAACTATAAATTAAAAATAAACAAGCAAAGCAAAACATCTGAAAAAGGGACCTAAAACTGTTAGGCAATTCTCTCCTGATTATAAATGTGAGGTCAAGGTTGAATGTCAGAGCATAACACGATCAGGGAGGCCTGGGAAGGAAGGTGATATATTCATTTTCTGTGGTAGAAAAATGGAAATCAATAAAGCTGCCTGATACTCAAGAGATATTACTCTGACAGCAGAATGTGAGAGGGAACAGAAAGAGAAACTCAAGTGAGGTAGCATCAATTTCAATTCTTCCCTTCCTTGGCAGGTTTGTTTCTGCTATGGCTCAGCTGAAGTCAAACAACATCAAGCGAGAGTTGTGCTGTCGGGGGGGGGGGGGGGGGGAGAATATTATGAAGCATGACAGCAACTAGTTTCGTGGAGATCCGAAGGAAGTGGATGGGGAATGCTAGGACGTGGGCAAGTCGCTTTGAACTAAGACTTTCCGAAAAAGAAAGTTTATGAGAAAGGATGAGAAATAAAGTCTTAGAACTCAAGGGATGGTCCACATATTGAAGTTATTATTAAATAATTGTAAGAAGTATACTCTATGTTGTGATGTTTACAAAGAAACAGGTTTTCTTGACTGAAAAGTCATCATACACCAGATTTAAATTTTTTTAAAATATATATTTTATTGATTTCAGACAGGAAGGAAGAGGAAGATAGAAACATCAATGATGAGAGAGAATCATTGATCGGCTGCCTCCTGCTCGCCCCCTAATGGGGATATGTCTGCAACCCGGGCATGTGCCCTGACCAGGTATCAAACCATAACCTCCTGGTTCATAGGTTGATGATCAACTACTGAAGCACACTGGCTGGGAGATTTTAGCTAATACTTTACTCAAAACAGGCAAACTATGGAAGAGTAATTCCAACACTGAGCGTTTTGCATGTCTGCTGATGCACTGAATGAAAACTTATGTCTGTCATTCACTGGGAAAGCAGCAGGATTCTATGACGTTAGGCAAGTTGTTTAACCTCTCTGGGCCTCCATTTTCGTCTGAAAATCAGGACAGAATTAGAAGCTTTTATATAGGGCTAAAATGAGGATTAAACATTATTAGTTACATGTGAAGTGCTTGAAATAGTACTTGGCTCATAGGTAGTGATGAATAAATATAGCAGCTACTGTTGTCTGTAGCTGAGCAAAGAAGAAACAAATTATTACTACCCATTTTTTCCATGGTAAAATGCCAGAGAGAGATAACTAGGTGGCTTAGCTGATGTAACACCGTGAATTATTTGATGGCATTCAGCAAGTACTCTCTTCTCAAATCCTTCTGGTAAAAAAGAACCATGCTTTTTTTATTTTTCTGGAACAAAGCTAAAAAAAAAATACACTTACTGAGTGGAACAAAAAAGAATCATAAATAAATTAGTTGCATTTTGCTTTTCCTGTTTGAGAAGAGCTGAAAAATTATTTTCCTTTTTATCTGAAAGGACATCTAAAGGGAACCAGACCACACAATGACACTGAGATGTCTGTACCTGAAGTAAAATGAATCACAGTGGAAAAGGATAATGTCTGACTGGAGGCTTTGAATATTGTTTTCATTATCCAGTTATTTTCTGTGTAAAAGCCACTTGTGTCTTGGAGTGGACCTTGTCATCTGAAAAGCACTCATCTTGTTGTATTGCCAAGGATTTAAATGGAAATTGTTGCTTTTGGGAAACAGCCATAAGCAGAGACTTGGCTGCACTTAAAAGCCTCCATTATTTGCCTCCTAATACCAGTAAGTCCCCCCACCCTCACCCAATGTTACAGGTTCTACTTTCTCCAGACACTCCTAATCTAATAATCATAGAAACAATCAAATCTCTAAAGCATTGTGGACACACAACATGTGTGCATTTTGTGTAGTCACACATAGGACTACTCACATGTAGCTCTTAACAGCTACCTTGCAATGTTTGTATGATTTTTCTAATTTCACAGATGAGAAAACTGAGGCTACAAGGGTTAAGTTCATTGTTCAAGGTCACAGAGCCATCAAGGGAAGGAGTAGGAATAGTCATTTCCACCCAGATTCTTTGTTTTCACCTCTTGAGTATTACCACCATTCTCAGTGGTTATTGTTCAGGCTCTTTCATTCAAAATAATAGAAAACTTAATAAAAATAAAATAGAGCCACAGCCTTTGGGGTTTCGTACCTGAACTCAGACAACATAAAACAAGATTCAAAAGAAGATTTGTTCTATCACTGTGCTCCGTGCTATCTGGACATCAATCAGTGTCATGTGAACTGGTCTCATACATTTCTAGTTACATAAACTCACTAGAAATTCAGTGTTTGGGGAGTGGGTACCTCATTGTTTTGGCTTTTCTTTGATCTGGCACCCCCCACTGTTTTGACGCCACTGTATTCTATGTATGTTGTTAATACAAATACAATTACTTTTCCTAGAAAAGATTCTTTACAATATTCAGTGGAACAGATGACTCTAAATGCAACAGTGTTAAGTTCAAAATGAATGCCCAGGTTTAAAAAAATAGTAAATCAAATATTACCCTCTGAAATTTCTTTCTAAGAGACAGTATTGAATTTATAGTTATTCATTATAGATTAGTGAGTATGTGTTACTAACAGCAAACTTTTCTTTCCCAGATGCATTATTTATTTACTGACATTTGAAATTCTAAAAATATGCTTTCTCTTGGCTTATGGGAAAAATATAAAAACAAAAATTGGACATAACCACACTGCTATGGGCCTCTCAGCTGAGCAAAGTTGGGAAACCCATATGCAGACCAACTGGCCCTTTCTTTTCTATCTCACAAGCTGCTGCTTAAAAAACAATTCTAGGAACATATAAAGCATAGGAAGAACAAAAAGAGATTTCTAATCATTTTCAAGTAACTCGATTTTTTGCTTTGATAGTATTACATACCATCAGGATATATTCGTTTTTTCATTTTTAAAATTTATATAACTAACTACAGAATTCACAGTCTTTTTAAGCACAAACTGATATTTAGAAAAATTGACCAAAGATTGCCATATGCCCTAGCTGGTTTGGCTCAATGGATAGAGCGTCGCCATATGCCCTAGCTGGTTTGGTTCAATGGATAGAGCGTCAGCCTGTGGACTGAAGGGTCTTGGGCTCGATTCTAGTAAAGGGCACATGCCCGGGTTGCAGGCTCAATCCCCAGTGACGGGCATACAGGAGGTAGCTGATCAATGATTCTCTCATTATCATTGATGTATTGATGTTTCAATCTCTCTCTCCCTCTCCCTTCCTCTCTGAAATCAATAATAAAATTAAAAAAGATTGGCCATAAAGCATGGCTGAACACATTTAAAGGATTGAAACATTACAGACTTTGTTTTCTGATCATAAGGTAATTATGTTAGAAATGGAAAACAACCACAAAACTAGGAAAATCCATGCTTGAAAATTTAACAAATAATTATGTAAATAACATATGGGTCAAAGAAGAAATCATAATAGATTAGAAAATATTTCACACTAAATAATAATTAAAATATAAGATTTCATACTTTGCGAGATGTTGCTAAATCATTACCTAGAGGATATTTTTATTATAAAGTACATTTATTAGAAAAGAAGAAATATTATTAATAGGTGAAATAAGCAACCATCTCAAGAAGTTATAGAAAGAAGAGGAAATTAAGCCAAGGAAAGAAAAAAAAATAAAGCCAGACTTCTTGAAATAGAAACAAACCATAAAATAGAATCAAAAGAAGCAAGAGTTGGTCCTGTTAAAAGATAATTAAATCGATATAACTTGTCAACACTGACACAAGAAGCCAAAACCAAACAAACAAAAAACCCTAAATAATTCATCTACAACTATTAAAGAAATAAGAATAAAAAATTTACCAAAAAAACTCTAAGTTCAAATGACTCTAACATTATCCAAACTCTTCCAAGTATAGAACAAGGTAGACTCCCCAAGTCATTTAATTAGAATAATGTTACATTGATACTAAAACCAGTGAAGCAAAATTATATAAGCTAATCTCACCAATAAACATGGGCACAATAATCTGTTGAAAATTAATAAACAAATATAGCAATTTATAAAAGTAGTAATATGTATGACTAACTTAAGTTAATCCCAGGAACTCAAAATTGCTTTGACATTCAAAAATCAATCAATATAATTTTCCATATTTAGATATTAAGGGAGGAAAATTATAGCATCATTTCCATAGTTTCAGAAAAAGCATTTCAACAAGTCTTCATGATTATAAACTTTAAAGATAGAAAAAAAGAATAGTTCCACAAGTTGGAAAGTACCTAAAAACATCTACAGGAAGCACTGTACTTGCTAGTATACTTTGAAGGATGAAGGATGGATGCTACTATCACCACTTTCATTCATCTGGTTACTGAGGGTCTTGGCAACTGCAATAGGCAAGAAAAATAATACAGCTCTCTGAATCAATAAGGAAATAATATTTTTATAAGTTATATAATTTTGAAAGGAAAAAATGATATAAATCCACAGATAAAATTTTAATTTTAAGAGAATTTAGCAGTTACTAAATACACATCATTGCATATCTCTATAACAGCCATAAATATTAGAAAATTAAATGTATAGTCAGAGGCAGGTTGACTATGGAACTTGCACTGTCCCTTTTCAGGACCCTTCGAGATGCCCTAACACTGTGTCCACATGATTATACATTTCAGTAAAATGTGTTGAATACAACAATTTAATCATAGCAAGTTAAGACTGCCATGTCTTTCCTCTGTGAATTCATATATCTGTTGGCTGGCTTTGGAATGGCTGTGGGCATTTGTGGAATTTAAATGAGGAAATTTGAGTTGGGGGTATGTTTAATATTAGTTTTAATATTAGCTTATCGTGACATTTATGTAGATCTAAGTCATTTCCATATTTAGTAAGTTTATTGCTAGCCTTCAATTATAAGAATGGCTTCCAGAAATGTGCCTAAATCCTATGGGTTAACTCTCCCAGTGTGTGACCTGAAGATGTGAGGCCAGAGGCTACAACATTACATGCGTTTGTCTTATGATACCTGGAGCCAGAAGTGTGTGGGTGGTGGAGGAGAAAACAGATGTGAAGGTGCCAGAGCTACTCTGTGGAAATCAGCAGACCTGTAAAATATTAAGTGGATAATTCATTTCTCATTGATGCTTAAATCAGGATGGACAGTCTCTTATTTCAGAATTTCCCTTCTCCCTTTCTAAGTTTGTCTGGGTGGACTAGTAATCAAATTCACATGAGACAGATTAACAGGAGAAAATAACCAAATTTAATAATCAAATTCACATGAGACAGATTAACAGGAGAAATAACCAAATTTATTACATGTGTACATACAGGGGTTCCCTAAGAATTTGGGACCCTAGGACACATTTGTCAGTTGAGGCATATATGCCATTTTGGACTGAAGAGAGGGAGGCAGGGGTCTGGGACTTCAAAGGGAAAGCAGGGAATTCACAGGTAACTAAGAATGAGCAAACATTTGGTATATAAATTCTTGCTTGTCCACCTAGAACCATGGGACACAGATGGGAGCCCAGCAAACAACTTTGCTTGGTTTCACTCTTTTTTCTGCATTTAGTTTGCATTATGATACTAAAGTGAGAGCTCTCTTCTTTTAAACAGGTTTTCTAACTGAATTTATTTAGGCAGGTAAGGGGGAAGGGTCAAGGGCTATTTCTGAGTCTTTTGTTTCTCAAAAATAACCGACTTAAAAAAATCAATATCCTAAAAGGCATACTTTTGGGGTGGCAAACTTTGCTTTGCCTCAGATATATACTTGACAACACAGGGTATACAATCATAATTTCACCATGCATGTTTTTATGAACACCATACAAAGTAGAAATTATGAGAATTTCTCCATTTGTAGGGCACAAACTTGTAGCAGTATACAAATAGTGAGTATATCTATAGCTGAGATAGAAAAAATTTTGGTGGTTGCTTTTCTAAATTTGATAAAAATTCTAAAATATTTACATCTTTAAACAATGATAAGATGAAAATCTGAACAAAACTTTCCTAACTCACAAAAGTGAGATATAAATTTTGATTAGCTGTGCCAGAGGAAAGACTAATTTTTTCTTCATTTCTAATAGAAAATGGAATTACAAAATCATCATAGTATGAAAAGGCAATCAAAGAATATTTAGCCAAAACTATATAGAAAAAAACTAAGCAGTATATTAAGTAATTAATAAAGTATGCTATTTTTCTGAATTTCATAATGTTTATGTTTGTTGTGGTTTATTTACTTTTGTCTCTATTTTTAGATTCATCAAATTTTCTTTTCTTATAGAAGAGTACAAAATTGTATAAGTTTCAGGCTCCTTAATATAATGCCCTGGCATCTACCAATCAGTGGAGACCATGACTCTGAACGGAAATACCTGGAAAGCTGATAAATATTCTATTGATCCTCCCCTAGGATCTCCCTTAAAATCTTCATCCTTAAAAGCCCTTAGGTTAGGACAAAGTACCTAGTGCTCTCCCTCCTCAAGGGCCCCTCTTTTTCCTCTGTAACTTGTTTCCTGAGCCCATTTCTTCTACAGCTCACTGCTTCTACCTCTGTGACGTTCTAAATAAAGTTTCTCTTATAGCTTGAGTCTTGTCTCTGAATGCTTTGCTAGCCAGAACTAAAGTCCAAAGTTGCTGAACCATGGTCTGGTCTGACCCCACCGGCCTAACACCTGGTGCCGCTGCCAACATTTAGAGAATAATTTATTAAATACTAGTATTTGTCAACAAAAGAACATCCAGCCTAAGAAAACGTTTTACAGGCGTTTATTTGAACCAAACCGACAATCATTGCCAGGAAGAAAATCTCTGGAGAATGGCAATTTTGTAGTTTATTTTATACATTACGATCAAAGTAGGAGACATAAGGAGGTTACATGAAATTCATTGGTGGCAGGTGAGAGAGGTGGGAAAAAGCAAAGTGAGAAAATCTCTGAAATTGGATAAAGAGTAAAATGAAAAGACAGATGCTTCTTTTACATTGGTGGATAGAGGATAGTTAACAATGAACATTTGTCGCACACATAGATGGTATTTGAGCAACAGTGAGGGCTTTCTGGTCTCCTGTTCCGATGGGAGATTGATTGTGCCCTGAGGGGTCTGGAAAAAAGGGGATTACTCTGACATTCCAAAAGTTTGTTATAATAGACAGGCTCAGTCAGGGTAAAGAATGACCTTTGTCAAGGAAGATACAGGCCTAGGACATAACTCGCTTTTAGTTAAGAAGTTTCAATTCCAGAGGATCCTGTGTAGTTATGATCCTGGCAAGGGGACCTAGTCCTGAAGGGGTCTGCCTAGGGCCAGCCGGTACTGTGTGAGTTCTTGACTTCGTGCAGGAAAAGTTTCATAACAGGAGTCCAGGTGAATTTTAGAGGATGTTTATTAAAGCTGGGGACACGGAACCAAGGAAGGGCTGGGGAAATGAGCGTAGGCTGGTTTGCTTAGGCTCACTAAGAAATCAAAGAAAAGAGGGCCTGAGGACAGGTCCGGGGGTTTGCCTGGAATGAAATGCCACTGCCATTGCTGCCCTGGTTGCAAGCCGCCTGGGACCCTTAGAGTTTAGGAGATGCAGGCCTGTGGGGGCAGCTCAGGCATGTTCCTGGGAGGGACAGCATGAGCACTAGACCTTTGTTTTGAGGGGTTTTAAAGGCTGGACATTTAGGGAAGGTCTTAGGGGAGGATTTCAATATAATAATCAGCTTTTATGCTGATGTACCCAAATGAGGTTTATTCTCTTAACTTCATCCATCCTTGGGTGTGATACTAGTTGGATTTTTCTGATATTTATCTCCCTGACTAGGGTGATTTAAGCTAATTTACCCTCAGCTTTGGGAGGAGAAATGCAAACCATTTACTCTTAAGTGTCCCTGGTTTAGGGAAGAAAGGATTTATTAGATGGCTGCAAACGGATTGACATCTAGATATTCTAGGTGGTTGCAAACTGCTATTTAACTATCTGTCTCAGTTTCCCTATTCTGCTTGTCCTGGATACTGGCCTGTCTCAGTTAGTTTTCGTCTCTGAGTTTGTAAGGTCTGCCATGCAGGCCTCTGCTGAGCTTGTCGGTTTAGTATGTGGCCCTTTTCTGCCCACAGTAGGATTAAAAAAAACACTATCTGTAAAAATTAGATAAATTTAACCTTGAATGGGAGCAGAATTTGTCACCCCAAAATATGCCTCTTTGGCACAAGCATTATTTTAGGCTGGTTATTTTTTAAGAAACTGCAGGCACAGGAGAAACTCTGAAAACCAAGTAAAAGTTACCATTTTTAAAGAGACATTTAGATTTATAAGGGAACTTTTCATTTGTAAGTGTGTCTGTCTCTTGGTATCAGAAAGAGAAGGATGATCCTAAATCTCTAGCAATAGTTATCAATGGAAAAGACAAAGATTTAAATCTCTATAACAACCTTACCCTTGTTTGCCATGATTTTCCTGGTTCCCTACTCCAATGTCTTCTTTTGTCTTTAGTTGGAGATGTCAGTTAAGGTATTGGATTGGGCCATTTGGAAGAGGTACTCAGTTTTCCTAGACATCCTCTACGAATACTGGAGGTATACATGTTATTAAATTTCTGTTTGTTTTTCTCCTGTTAATCTGTCTTTGATCATCTCAGTCAAGAACCTAGAACAGTGGTCAGCAAACTGCGGCTCATGAGCCACATGCGGCTCTTTGGCCCCTTGAGTGTGGCTCTTCCACAAAATACCACGTGCGGAAACTTCGTGGCCCATGTGCAGAAGTCGGTATTTTGTGTAAGAGCCACACTCAAGGGGCCAAAGAGCCACATGTGGCTCGTGAGCCACAGTTTGCCGACCACTGACCTAGAAGGATAGAAGGAAAATTGTTTTTTCTCCCTTACAACTTTATTAAAATTAAGAGTGTCTTTTCATTAAAAGACACCACTGAAAGGCAATCTAGAGAGGTAGAATTTATATGCAACACATACAGTTTTCTACAGGTGCACATCTCGAATATATTGACCCCAAATCAAATAAAAACAAACAAAAACCGTAAAATGGGGAAAAGTCATTTCACAAAAGAGGAAATTCAAATGTTTAAGAAACATATAAAAAGGGGATCAACCTCTGTAGACATAAAAAACATACAAACCTGTAGAGATTTTTGAGTTTATTGAGTCAAACAAAATACGTCTGGAAGGTAGAGCTCAACTGACAGAAAAATTCTTCCAAGAAATGACAGTTTGCAGCTTCTTTTATGCATTTTGAATTAAGGGGGGGGTGAGAGTGTAAAGAAGATTACATGAGAGAAAGGGAATCAGATCACAGGATAGTTAATGAGATCACTATCTTCTTGAGCGTGGTCATTCTTTAGAAGGAGGGGTCTGAAAGGAGGCATTTCAAAGAGGAATTAACCTGGATGCACAGAACAATGGACAGAGCTTGCTTAGGGCAAAGATGAGCCTTTTATAAAGAAGTTACATGCATGGGCATGGCCACCCACCATGACCTGCCCATTTAGGAAATTATGATAAAATCATCCTGCGAGGTTACTTTACATAGAATCTCTTTTTTCACCCACGCTCATTAGCCACTAGGAAAATGCAAATAAAAACCATAATGAGATGTCACTACACACATAGTATAATGGCAAATTAAAGAAATCTCTAATCCTGTAGTGCAAATGAGAATAGTTTTCCACTGCTGATAGAAGTATACATTGGTAGAATTTTGGACAAATGTTTAAGCATATCTACTAAAACTTATTATATTAATGCTCTATGATCAGCCATTTTACTACCAGATATACACCATACAGAAAAGCATGTATATGTAAACTATGACTCCTGATCAAGAATATCCATTGCATGCCCTAGCCGGTTTGGCTCAGTGGATAGAGCATCGGCCCATGGACTGAAGGGTCCCAGGTTTGATTCTGGTCAAGGGCACATACCTAGGTTGCAGGCTCGATCCCTGGCCTTGGTCAGGGCGCGTGTGGGAGGCAACCAATCCATGTGTCTCTCTCACATGGGTGTTTCTCTCTCTCTCTCTCTCTCTCTCTCTCTCTCTCTCTGTCTCTTCCCCTTCCTTCTACTCTCTCTAAAAATCAATGGGAAAATATCAGGGGAACCAAGATGGCACATAGGTAATCACCTGTACTTGCTGCCTCGCACAACCACATCAAAACTACAACTAAAAGACAAAATGACATCATCCAGAACCATGGGAAGGCTGGCTGAGTGGAAGTTCTACAACTAGAAGGAAAAAGAAAAGCGAATTGAAACTGGTAGGAGGTGCAGAAGTGCGGAGGTACGGAGGCGCACACAAAACGGGCTGGCAACTGGGTGCGCTGTTATCTTTTTCAATCGGGAAGGAGATATAAGTTCCCGATTGCTCTGAACTCCAGTTCTGGGCAAGACTCTGGGGACCCAGACTCATACAGGGAGAAACTGGACTGTCTGGCATTGGGCTGGAACATGAGGGCGGCTTTTTCTCAGAGGTGCTCGCAGTGATCAATGTTCCTGCACGGGACAGTGGGACACAGAGACCCGGGGACCTCTCCGGGGCAGGGCTGACTGGCAGCCATTGCGGTTTGCTTTGCCCTGGTGATTCCCTGAGGCCCTCCCCCCCTCACCCAATTTACAACCCCACCCAAACTGTGTGCAAAGGCTATTGCATATGAATGGCCTGTCCTTCTGCAATCTGAAACCTAACAAACTGCAGCTGGATCAAAGAGACACAGAGCTTCCAAAAGAAGGCCTAAGGCTTGGCAGTAGCCTGCATTGCTTCACAGCTGGGCCTCATCTGGGCACTTCCAAACCCCAAACAAAGAGGAGGAATCTGCAGATTTCTCTGTAGCTCCTGCTGGGTGGCCTCAGGCAGTGGCTGACTTTGCAACTCCTTGAAGATCCAAGAGCCAGTGTACGCAGTGGTTAGTGTGAGACCATACCAAATTACAACTCTTCACATCCATAAGCGACACACTCAAGGGGAAGACTCAGGGAACACCAAAGCCCTACTGAAGCAAGTCCTGCCCAATAAGGGTGTCTCCAGCACAGCAGTTCTCCCATTGTAGACACAGCTGGTCCTCACAGCAAATTGGCCTGGAGGTCAATTCCACCAAGTGATACCAACAGCAATCAAGGCTTAAATACAACAAGACTGCACACAGCACACAAAGGGGTGCACCAAGAGTGTCCA
>NW_005367989.1:764072-764377 GCF_000412655.1 Myotis brandtii
GGACCAATTAGAAATTAAGCATACACTGACTGAAATAAAGAATAATATACGGAGATCCAACAGCAGACTAGAGGATCCCAAGAATCAAGTCAAAGAGTTGAAATACAAAGAAGCAAAAAACCCCCAACCTAAATAGCAAAAAAGAAAAAAGAATCCAAAAATATGAAGATAGAGTAAGGAGCCTCTGGGAAAACTTCAAGCTCACCAACATCCGAATTATGGGGGTGTCAGAAGAAGAGAGAGAGCAAGATATTGAAAACCTATTTGAAGAAATAATGACAGAAAACTTCCCCTACCTGGTGAAA
>NW_005367989.1:764606-770906 GCF_000412655.1 Myotis brandtii
GTGATGAATAGCAAGAACCTACAACCAAGATTACTCTACCCAGAAAAGCTATCATTTAGAATTGAAGGTCAGATAAAGAGCTTCACAGATAAGAAAAAGCTAAAGGAGTTCATCACCACTAAACCAGTATTATATGAAATGCTAAAGGGTATTCTTTAAGAAGAGGAAGAAGAAGAAGAAGAAGGTAAAGATGAAAGTTACGAACAACAAAGTGACAACAAATACATATCTATCAATAAGTGAATCTAAAAATCAAGTGAATAAAAATATGATGAACAGAATAAACTGGTGAATATAATAGAATCATGGGCATAAAAATGGAGTGGACTGACAATTCTTGGAGGGAAGAGGATATGGGGGGTGCGGGAAGAGACTGGACAAAAATTGTATACCTATGGATGAGGACAGTGGGGGGGGGGTAAGGGCATGGGGTAGGGTGGAAACCCAGTGAAGGGGAGCTATGGGGGGAAAAAAGAGGAACAACTGTAATAATCTGAACAATAAATATTTATTTAAAAAAATACCCTTGGGTGAAGATTAACAACAACAATAACAAAAAGAATATCCATTGCAGCATGTTTGGTTATAGTCTGGAAAATTCAAATATTCATGAACAGTGGAATGCTATATATTTTCCATTGTATAAATTACAGATTCAATTATGGATTCAGTTATATATAAATTACAAATTCAATTATGTATTCAACAATATTAATAAATCTTAAAGGCATAATGTTAAGCAAAGAACATAAAAGAATACATACTGCATCATTTCATTTACAAATATTTAAAAACAGGCAAATTAAATCACATTGTTTAGAGATATACAATTTGGTAGTAAAACTTTAATGAAAAATCAACAAAGTGGTTGTAATAAAATTTAGGTTTGGTTTCCAGTGGGACGTGAAGGATAGAGAAGGGACAGAGAGGAATTTCTGGGAGATGCTAGGAATATTATATATATTTATTATCTGAGTGGCGTTTACAGATTTTTTTTTTGCTTTATTTTTCAATAAGGTGCTAATTTATGTTTTATGCACTCAAAAGCAAAGAACTATCAAAAATTAAGAAAACAGAAGATATTTTTCATAATAAAAATAACTTTTAAGTGTTCACTGGCATTTACTTCATAACTCAGAGTGCCGTGAAATCTGAGCCCCTTCAGCTAGCATTCTAATTCTTCCTAGGCATAAAATAAAGGCAAATAAGAGACAATTCACGAGTGGAATTTGCCAACATTTATTTATTTGTTTATTCAAAAACCATTTATTGAGTAACTTCTGTGTACCCTGTACTGTTCTAAATGCTCCCGTTATAGCAATGGAAAAACAGTACAACATCCATGCTCTCCTAGAATTTGCATTCTCACTTGTAAGACAAAGAGTAAACAAATAGTTAAAATCACGTCAGTGGTGATAAGTGCTATGAAGACAGAGAAGGCAGAGAGGGGGAGGGGGCAGAATGAGGATGAAACTCAGGTCGGGTGGGATGCTGTAGCCAGCATAGCCAGGCGGCTGGGTTTTGGGGTGGAGCATTCCACACTGCTGGGAATGTCTTTAGGAGTATCTTCAGGTGTGGAAAAGCTACAAGATCTGCGTATGGGGAAATTTCTATGAGATTCTCAGGCAAACCTTGAGAAATTATTCTGAGTTGTTCTAAATTGAAATTACAGAGGCCGGAGAGTGAGAGAGAGACAAAGCAGCCCGTTAATAGCTGTGGACATGCTTTGACAAAAGACTGCTCACATTTCTGCATGCCTGCTGGAATTTAGAATTAATTTCCAGGCGGCTGTTTCCACAATTATCCAAAAGCGAGAACAGCCAGGCACCATAGCGCCCCAGGAGCCCCTGGTTCTTGTTTACACCGAATTTTCCAGTCAGCTGCCCACAGCTAACCCACTGGAGCAGGCACTTTTCCTTAAGGACTGTGCTGTGCCTATCTCAGGACTAGCCCTGCTTTACCTTCTCCCATCCCCTTTGTCTATAGCTAAAGTAAGTCCTTTCAGAATGGCTCACATCTTTCTCTCCACAGCTGATGTATAAAAACGCTTGGAGAGCTCTGGGATAATGAACATGCTCTTTCCTACCTAGCCATGCTGCTGGTGGTTTAGACCCCATGCCCCACGCACAGTCTTTTTCTTTTCTTTTCTCTTTTCTTCTCTTCTCTTCTCTTCTCTTCTCTTCTCTTCTCTTCTCTTCTCTTCTCTTTTTTCTTTTCTTTTCTTTTCTTTTCTCTTTTCTTTTTCTCCCTTTTCTTTTCCTCTTCTTCCTTCCTTCCTTCCTTCCTTCCTTCCTTCCTTCCTTCCTTCCTTCCTTCTTCTTTCTTTCTTTCTTTCTTTCTTTCTTTCTTTCTTTCTTTCTTTCTTTCTTTCTTCCTTCCTTCCTTCCTTCCTTCCTTCCTTCCTTCCTTCCTTCCTTCCTTTCTTCTGGCAATAGACTAATAAATCCTTTTTTCTAAAAAGGCTTTCAGCCATGGAAGTTAACATTTTGTCTTTAACATAATCTACTAGTTCATCTGCCTTTTCCAGTGCAGGCTTTCCATAACCTAGTTTCAAATCTGAGGTTGTGGATCTCATTTCTATGTTCACATCACATCATGAGATTTTCATTTTCCAAGGAAAGTAACTTGGGAGTAACAACTTAGCAGTCAGCTAAAGTTGTTTTTTTCTCTTACTATAGAGATTTGTTCTAAATCATGCACTTTTCTTATTCCTGCTTGAAAGAGAATGTTTAGCTAAGTGGAGACAATTAAATGGTGTGTGACTGTTTGAGACCCTCACCTGCTGTCACATCATTTTCAACCCCATTCAATCATCTCTGTCTTTTGATGTGATAGGGAAATGAACTGAGTATGTATCAGTCCCCAAACCTCCTCCGAAAAGTGTCATTGTGATCTGTTTGATATTGTGTCCCTTTCTCTCAAAACTGGAAGATAGCAAATATAAATGGATAGATAGCTGATAGCTAGATAGCGTTTTTGAGATCTGACTGAGCAAAGATTATCTCTAGCTCCAGTTCAGCCATTTATGTGTGATCTTGAGGTAATGCACGTAAAGTGTAAAGACTGTTTAGAGCTCATTTGCTGTCTAAGGAAGGCTTAGATTAATATCTCTGCATCTTTCTTTCAGACTTTTTCACAGCTTCACTGAAAATCTAATCTAAATTAAATTCCACTAGATGAAACTAAAACCCATTTCTAATTCTTTAGTACAGAATAAATAAGACTTACTTTAGACAACTATTAAAAAAAATACCAGTAACTGAATCCATTCTTGAGTTTATTTAAACTGACTCATCTTTCTTTTCTTAATTGTTTCCCAGAAATCACCATCACATTTTTGTTTGTTTGTTTGTTTTTAATGTTCTACTTGTCTTCTGAGTTCATACTGGACACAGAAAGTGGTAGTTCTAAAAGAGGTGGTAACTCCTTTCAGTAAATAGTATCTGTTGTGTTTTAAAAGACATCAGTCCCTGGCTGCTGTGGCTCAGGTGGTTGGGCATCGTGCTCTGCACCAAAGGGTTCCTGGTTGGATGCCCGGTCAGGGCACGTGCCCAAGTTGTGGACTCCAACCCTGTGGGGGACATGCAGGAGGCAGCTGATCGATGTTGCGCTCTCACATTAATGTTTCTCTTCTTTCCTCTCTCTTTAAAAATCAATAATCTATTATTTTTCTTAAAAGACAGGATTTCCCTTAGAAACAGACTCCTTGAATATTTATTAGAGTCTGAACTGATCAAAGCTACAAGTGGGGACCAAAAAGAGTTCAGAGCCAGATTATGAGAAGCACTGCATAAGGCAGCTGTTACAGTTGTAGAGGTTGTGCCCTGCACATCTTTAGGGCACCATCAACCTTGTATGTGGCTGCTTTGACTTGAGAAAACGCTGTAATCCTGGGCCCAGAAAGAAGACCTTTGAGTTAGAAAAGAATCAAGTAGTTAGAGTTCTCAGCATGAGCACATGCACAATTATGCTGCACTGGCTATGTCCCCTGCCGGCTAGAAGATGGGAAACTGTGCAGACTTGGGGAACCTACAGGATCTGCATATGCAAAGCAGTTCCCATAGAGCATAGGTGAGCAGGTGATTCTTGCATAATCAGCTACAGTCTCTGGACAGCTTGTCCACTTTGGCCTCCTCTGGAGGCCTCTCTGGCACCGTTTTCCCCTACCCTAATCTTTCAAAACAGTTCCTTAATCTTCCAACAAAGATGCCTACAGGGGAGAATACATCTTTGCACTTGCCTTCTGCCAATAGAAGTGAGTGGATTCATTTGTAACCAAGAACCTGAAAATGTATCAGCATGGAACTGGAGATTGTACTGTGAATTGAATGTAAGTCTTGCATTCTGCTCACACCTACAAATTAAAGCTCTTCAAGCAAGGCATTTGAGGATAATAGAGAACAAAATCCACTTGGAATGTAATATATGCTTTCCTAGCTACAGCATTTGGCATATTATAATATTTGGACAATGAATTTGGCTCCAAACTCTCTTATAGCCAGGAAATGCACTAGGTTTCTGGAGTTTTGAGTTTCTGTTAGTAGGAAACATAAATTTATCTGTAGCAAAAAAAAAAAAATCCTGATTGAAATGGCAGCAAAAACCTTTCACATGCATAGCAGTATCATAGGTCTTAAAGGAATCTAAAAACGTCTCATTCTACCTATGTAAAAACTGGTGCTTAGAGAAATTAGTTGATAATGAGTCACAATCTTAGCACATATTCTTGGTTAGCTCTCTGTGGGGGAAATTCTAAAGATGTTTTTTAATGAACTATAGAATGATCCCTGAAAGTAGAATTGTACATTTCAAACCTATATACTTTTATCAACCAAAGTCACACCAATAATTGAAATGTAAAAAAAAAAATTACAAAACCAATATTACTACCAGTAATAAACCTTCTTTAAAAAGTTAAAAAAATAAAGATGTTTGTAATATGGAAAAACTTCTGATTTATTAACAAAGCTACTAAAAATTTGAAATTCAAAGCGACATTATGAACTACATAGTCAGACATCCTTGATTTCCCAAATTTAGAAACTGAGACTTAGAAAAACTAAAAAAAAAAAAATATTAAAATTGAAAACAAAATAAACAAATACAATAACATTAAAATATAATTAATAGAAGAGGTAACAAGAATAATAGGATTGTGGGATAGAATTTCCTCTTTATCACAGAATGTTGGAAGAGTACATTTTGAACCCAAATCTCTCAATACTCATCCCCAAATCCTCTAAAACTACACAATTAAAAATGGTTAAGATTAGCCCTAGCTGGTTTGGCTCAGTGGATAGAGCATTGGCCTGTGGACTGAAGGGTCCCAGGTTCGATTCCAGTCAAAGGCACATGCCTGGGTTGCTGTGACAGAGACAGGCAAAAGATTCCCTCTCCCCTTCCACCGTGTGACGTTGCTGTTAGGAGGGAGTGTTCAGTGAGGGACCACATATCCCAGGCCCATTTGCCTCAGGAAACTGTATCTTTTCTTCCTGTCCCTCACCTTCTTCTACCACATCTCTCTTCAAACCTACAAATTCTCATCCCCTAGATGTAAAAAAATTATACATGACAACTGTGAATTAATTCATTAATTCAACCAGTGTCTTTCTCTGCTTCAGCTGGACTTCTGAGCACTGACAGAAAAAGTTCCCAAAGCAAATGGGTTGTTCGGAGCATTAAACTTTTTCAAACGGCAGCAAGATCTTCCTTCAGCTCTGCTTGACCATTCTGTGCCTTCCCCTGAGAATGCCCCTTCCTTGCATCATACTCCCAGCCTCTGCTTAAGTTTCTGACCCCAGGAAACCTCTTTCTGGCAATGGGGGATCTCTCTCCAATGCACATCAGCTCACAGCATTTCCCTTGCGTAAAAGCCTCTGAGGACTCATCTCCACATTGATCCCCAAAGTCAAAATTCCTCAGCTAGAGCCTTTCTGGAGTGGCTCCTGCTTACCTGCCATTACATCCCACATCTGTCACACACACACACACACACACACACACACACCCGCCATTCCAGCTGAATCAGTGACTCAGGGATCTCGGACCGACCAGGCTCCCACACCACTGTCTTTGAACATTCTGTAGGTAGGCCTGCTTGCTGAGTTCCTCTCTATTCAGTTCAGGTGTGATCTGCTCCCCCCTGAATCCCAGTCCTACAACCTGCACCTCAGGGCAGAGAATCTACGTCGCAAATCCTAAGAGCTGCAGCTTTCCCACAATAAACATTCAATACATGTTTCTAGAGCGAATGGATGTTACGGCCAAAGGTGATCCTGAGGGGGGCGGGGGGGGGGGGGA
>NW_005367989.1:772201-796351 GCF_000412655.1 Myotis brandtii
CATAGGTTCAAGCTTACAACCACAGCCGTTGGCTATAATTGTGCTGGGAGGGCCCTGCCCTCCAGCTGGGACTTGCACGTGGCAATGAGAGGACCCTGTCCTTTCATTAGTCTGAGGCTTGAACCTGGCCATAACACTGTAGCTGCGCCCCACAAATGGACAGATGGGTTTTTAAAATGAAGAACAGGACATTCTGTTTAGTAATCGGGGGACGGGAGAGAAGTGGGGGTGCCTGTTACTCACTACATGAGCATCCACTCTCCTGTTCGGTAACATCACTAAAAGCAGTAACCTAAAACCACCAACAAAAGGTCTCACTCTGAAAGTCTTTGCCTTTAGTTGATTACCTTCAACAATATTTTGTGGAAAACATTGTTTTTCACTTTTAGTATTTGTAGGTGTCACAAGTACTGAAAACTGTGGTGTCCGTACCTTCTGCTTCCTATTAAGAAAGTAAGGAAGACTGGCTGACATTCTGATTGAGTGGAAAGCAATAGCCGTATATTCAGCGCCACCTACAGAGATAGTGTTCCGGGCTGGCAGGCTTTACTGCAACTCTGAAGGTAACAGGCCAGAGAAAGACTGTTGGCCAGAGGGGTACTGGTCAGAATCCTAGGGAGGCAGAGGCAAAAGACAGGTACAAAGCTGACCAGTGTTTTGCAAGGCATCCTGGGATGCCTGTTGAAAATGCTGTTCACCAGGCCCCATCTCAGTCCCACTAAATCAGTCTCTGGGAGAGAAGCCCATGAATCTGAATTGTAACAAGTGTTCTGGTGTTTATTTGGCCATTAACCTGTGAGAACGCTAATTCAGACCCGACTCTCCCCAGAGCTGCCAGGGCAGAGGGAAGGCTCCCGATATGGAAATAGACATATCAGGCTAAGGCATCCCAGATGCCCTTGACACTGGCAGCCATGTCTGTTTCCCCTGTTTTGAAGTCCATGCTCACTAAGCATCTTTCTGCAACTGCTTCCGTACAGCTAACCGACTCAGGGAGACTGCAGGTGCGGCCAATGTGGATGTCAGTTCTTTCCACTGTGGTGTTTCTCATTGCAAATCAACAAATAGCCAGGGTTGTTCTATTTAATAATCTCTTGGGAGCTCTGTTCCTGTGAATGGAAACCCTGAGTCTGACCAATTCTTTAATCATTCTTTAAAGTATATTAGCATGTGGTTATCTAAGGCTGGAGAGGAACCCTGGGTTACCACTATGTGTACAGTCTTCCTTCGGGAACATCCCTGGCCCCCTCCCCACAATCTTTCTCCACCACCCCAACTGTCTTATCTTTCTCAAATATGTATAATGGGTTTGTAGAGGTTTTATCTGAAGAGATTAAATACTTAGATAACATCTAGCCAGCTTCTTCTGTTTTAATCAAGCAGAGTTCAAATGACGCCTCTTAAGAAACTCAAAGTCAGAACCTAGCTTCTATTTTTTTCCGTAGGCCATACTCTGAAATCGTTATTTTCAGCCAAAGATGAATTTGTCCACCAGGAGACATTTGACAATGTCTAGTGGCATTTTTGTTTGTCCTAATTGGGGATGCTACCGACATCTAGAGCACACAGGCCAGGGGATGCTGCTAAACATTTTACAATGCACCCCATAAAAAAGAATGATGGCAGGCAAAGGGTATACCAGTATGGGGACTGTTTGTACTTTCTACTCAATTTTAGTTGTGAACCTAAAAGTGCTTGAAAAAATAAAGTCTATTTTTTAAATATATTTTATTGATTTTTTACAGAGAGGAAGAGAGAGGGACAGAAAGTCAGAAACATCGATGAGAGAGAAACATCGATCAGCTGCCTCCTGCACACCCCCTACTGGGGATGTGCCTGCAACCACAGTACATGCCCCTGACTGGAATCGAACCTGGGACCCTTCAGTCCGAAGGTCGATGCTCTATCCACTGAGCCAAACCGGTTAGGGCTAAAGTCTATTTTTTATAAAGGAGAATCATCTGGCCCCAAATGTCAATAATATTAAGTTTGAGAAACCTAGCCCTGAAGGAAGCCAGGAAAGTTCTTTCTTACTTGTGAATGGACATAGCTTTGTGACAAGGCAGTTCAGATGTACATCTCTCTCTCTCCTTCTGTTTGAATCAGAAGATGTTATCATTGAGCAACACATGCTCCACAATATCACCCTTAACACAGAACCATTTAGCTGTACCACAAATATGAACTATGCTGAGGCGAGAATTGAATTCACTTTTAAAAGACACACTTATGTCAACAGAGGTGAGCTAAGTTAGAAATCTGAGATGTTAACGGAAAGGAAAGTTGGTCTGGAAGGATGACCTACTTTGTCAGGGTGCTTCATTTTTTATTTCTAGAATCTGTGTTTCCCTCGGCGCAGGAGCCTTCTGTACCCACACATCTTGTGGGCCATATGGTGCTCTTTTGGGCTGACTCCCATTTAATTTTCTTCCTTCTTTAGACATATTTCTTTTATTTCCACTCTGTCAGGAAGTGCTGAGGTCCTTGAGGAAGGGTCTTTTGCCCAAATGTTTTTCTTGCTAATAGTTTTGATAATTGCATGAGGACTCTTACAGAATAGTGTATCTTCTGGGAAAAAACAACAACACAGAAGTGTAACTCTGTTAATGAAGTTTAGAAAAGAATTTATAGATAACTTATTTGGATGTAGCGAAATAAAAGAATCCACTCTGTCTAGGGACAGGACATCAATAATATTGTTAGCTGAAAAATTCAGATTTCTTTCGTGTGGTGGGGAAAATGGATGAGAAGTGTTAGGAGTCAGGGTTGAGGGACTCTAAGTGTCACTTTCTGGGAAGTTACTGCACTACATGGAGTTATTACCTCAGGACCATGAAAGAAGGACCTTCGACAGTGTCAACTGTGACTTGAATGGTTCATTAGTGAAGATGAGAGAAAATAGTTAACTACTTTTTACAAGGACAAAGCCAAATGAACGGTGGAAATGAACTATCTGTTAGTTTTAAAGGATGCTAACAGGACAGCAGGAGAGAAGCAGATGAATTAAACAGAGTTAAGGAGTAGAACTCACTGTACCAAAACAGAACCTGTGACTTCCCAGAAAGCCCGCACCTCCCCCTGTTTTCCATCCATCAGTTTTCTGCTTCAGATGTAGTTGTTCAGCGTCAGTGTAACACTCAATTATGGGCAAAGGCACTCCGCTCTGTTTCCTCCTGTTAGGATAACTCTACCTCTGTGTCATCTGTTATATTTGCTTAGGACATTTCCACCATTACATCTGCCTCAGAAATCCACACTTGGTGAAACTCCTGGTTGGAAAATTGCTTCTCAGCATCTCTCTTCAATAATCTCATTAGCCATACAGGCTGCTGGGACATTCCTCTCCTCAACCCCCCAACACTGTCTCCAAACGTAATTCACCTTAGGCTGAGTGCCCCCTACTTTTTTTTGTTCTCTTAAATTGTCCACTAAATGCTCTTCTTCTTTATAATCTAGATTAATCTAGACTTTCAAAGTGTTTTTCAATTCTATTTTTTATCCATTACACAGGTCGAGGAGACCAAATGCCAAGCACCTGCCAAACACTGAGGCCATGCTACTTTGAAAGTGATCTGAATGGCAAAAGCGTAATAAACCGATGGTTTGCCTTTAAAAAGACAAACACATGCACACAATAACAAGGCACTCTGTTCTTCTTGAAAGAAAAAAGGCTACCAATTCTTATGTCAAATTGTTAAAAGTACGTCCATACAGGATAAGTATGTTGGTGGCCCAGGGCAGGGAAATGCTTTTAGCAAATCCCATAGAAAAACCATTCCATCCTATTAACAGGGTACTCTCTAAGCAAGGTCTTAAGAAGTTCTGATTGCTGCTGACTGTTAAAGGCACAGACTTTTCTCTTTCTTACTGTCTTCATTGCATAATACTTGTGGTTCTCAACCTGTGGGTCACGACCCCTTTGGCGGTCAAACGACCCTTTCACAGGGGTCGCCTAAGACCATCCTGCATATCAGATATTTACATTACGATTCATAACAGTAGCAAAATTACAGTTATGAAGTAGCAATGAAAATAATTTTATGGTTGGGTCACAACATGAGGAACTGTATTTAAAGGGCCAGAAGGTTGAGAACCACTGACTTAGGCAGACGGAGTGGTATGTCTTCAGGCTCCCCTCAAAGACGATCCTTTTTCCAATGTTCAGTGAGTTAACCTTGCGATTGGCTGGCTCCTGGGCGGGTGGTGGAGGTGATCTTCAATCAAGTCTTTGGAGGCACTCAGACTGCGGGTTCTTTTCAACTTTCAGAGAGAGTCCTAAACTGGTCAGGGTTCTGAGGATAATGGGAGCACCAGGGGTGCTGATGTAAGAGACTGTGTCTCGCCAATTAACAAGAACAGAGGGCCTTGTTACTCTGTGTGCTTCTGTGTGTGTTTTTAAAAAATGTATATTTTTATTCATTACAGAGAGAAAGGAAGAGGGAGAGAAAGATAGAAAAACATCAATGATGAGAATCATTGATCGACTGCCTCCTGCATGCCCCCTACTGGGATCAAGCCTGCAACCTGGGAATGTGCCCTGACCAGAATTGAACCATGACCTCCTGGTTCATGGGTCTACAGTCAACCACTGAGTGACAACAGCTGGGTGTGTGTGTGTATTTTTTAAGGGCAAGTGTAGATTTGTTAACATTTTACCTTTAAAATTACCACAATTATTAAGTGCTAAATTAAACAATACATTCAGTACTGTAGGAGTTCGGGCATCTGGGAGATGAGAGCAAATTAGTCCCAGAGAGAGAAGGAGGGATGAGCTGGGGCTTGAGGAAGAGTCAGGGGAGGACTAAACACCTAACCATGAGCTCTTTTTCACATATTTTTTCAATCTGAAGAAAACCCAATTTTTTTCTTATTCTGCATTTCCCCCAAGTTTCTACCTATCAATTCAGGAATATTTTTCTATATATTATTCATCTTTTATTCTTATTATTTATTTTGGTAGCATTTATTCCTTTATTCTGATTAAAAATAAATACTGATTGAACATGTAGCATCAGAGGTTGTCAACGATCAACGAAGTAAAGGAATGGCTTCTGGAACTGCTTACAGAAGCTAAAGAAAAGAATATCTATAAACCCATGACTTAGAGATAATCTCTGTTAACATTTTGGTGTTATTTTCTGCTAAAAAATATTTTTTAAACGGACTCAATATGCTGGTAATTAGAGTTCCTTTAATATTTTGAACATTTTATCATAAAGCATAACCATGCATAATATAAGCATTAGTTAATTATTCTCTGCCTGAAACATGCTAGAAAAGCTCTTTTTTTGAGCTATGGGCACTCAGTTGTGGCCCTTAATAGCCTGGTATTTTTCTCCTTTCTCTGGCCCCAGATGCATCTCCCAAAGTCTTCAAAGGGACTAACAAGTGGAATGGTGACTGGCTGAAGCAAAAAGCCACCTGTTCTTATGAATAGTTTCCGAAAGTCATTTTACTACTTTTTTTTAAAACAACCTTTCCCAGATCATTCAGAAATACACACTATTCTTAGGTGGAAACCCTTTCGGAGTTCTAAGGATATCTTTCTACTGCTGACATGAAATGTTGACAAAAAATGGACAGATGCCTTCTCTGTCCACAGAAAGGCCGACTCCCTGTTTTAGCTCCAACTAGGTCTGTTTCCTCACAAGATAGTAAGCTTTCCATTAGCCTCATATTTAAATTTACGAACTTGTTTTATTTACATATTTGATTTTCCACATGTTGAACATACCTTTAAAAATGAAGCACCTGAGTTATAAAAACTAGCATATTTGAAAGTATTGTATTTACTAATAGGGCATTTCAATTTAACAGCATTTTACTTCCTCACTCTTAAAAAATTAAACACATCTTGAATACAATATGCTATTTTCCATTGCTACTTTGGAAGCCTTGTTTTCCTACATTTTTCCAAAATTTAAAGAATTATTTCTAGACTCATATTATGCAGCTCTACTACCCTCTGGTTATAAACAGTGTAATTTTGTGATGTTCTCCATGTCACTGATACACACACTTCAAGGATTTTAATATCTGACTCAGTCATCACCTTCTCCCCAACTCCTGCCATAACCTTGGAAGCATTCAGTTCCATTGACTATCTATTTGTGGGTGTGTCACACAGGCAGCTCAAAAGGTCTAGGATGCAACCGGCCACCTCCCCCTTTAAATCTTCTCTTTCTTCTTTGCTTTCTATATTGATGACCAGTAATGCTTCTACTCCATCTTCCAAGCTAGAAGAGCCATTTAAATTTAATCTTTGTATTTCGCATATCAAAGTATTTACCAAATTTGTGTATTTTTCTAACAAATATATGTACAATGCATTCTATAGTTTTTGCTTTTAATCCCAACTGTTCCATCTGAGAATAGAACACTTGCTTTCTAACCCTCTTTGGTAGGAGTTTACTCAATTCACAGCAAGTGACCAATAGCTCCAATAGATGGGACTCAGTGGCCAGCTCTCTGTTAGTTGACTCCACCTCCTGAACATGAACGATTGATCCAAGTTGGGCTAATCAGATTCTTTCCTCTAGAAATTTGAATTATCTTTTCTTGAATAGAGGGACAGAGTGACAAAGAGTTAGTGGTACTGACAACGTCCCTTTCGGTAGACTGCCGGTGACTCCTGTGGCTCCCCTAGTTCTGTACATAGTCTTAGTTGTTCAATAATTTCTTCAATGAAGTGAGATAACTCAACCCTTTGCAATATGTTTGTTTGTTAATTTTGGCCTATTTGTGCATGTTGCTTGAAACCAAAGCATCTTTAAACTGTTCCCTGGGGTTTCTTACCCTGTCATTGGCGTCCTCTTTCTGAAACACAAGGTTGATCTTATTTCTCTTCTTAAACTACTTCAGAGATACTCCATTGCCTCTCATATAAAACTCAAATCTCATAGTTAAACATGAAAGAAACTTCAAAATCTGGGTTCTTCTTCCTTGTGTTACCTTCTTATACTTCCCTGTGTATATGGCTCCCTTTTGTTTATTTTTAAATAGGTATTTATTTTATTGATTGGGGTGACCTTAGTCAACATGAACACATAGGTTTCAGGTGTGGGTTTCTATGTTACAAGGTCTGTATTCCCTGTAGATAGAAGGAATTCCAGCCCCGCCACCTGTGATTCTGGGGTCTTCTGTGTTCTGCAGGCTGATGGGCCCTGCCCTTGCCTCCCTCCCTGCTTAGCAGTGTGTGCCTCCTCACCCCTGTGATACATCTCCTCACTCTCCTCCCCTTGGGTGTGATCAGTGCCTTCTTCCCCACCCCGATTGCACACTGCATTTGCTTCTGCTAGTGCTTTCACTGCTGCAGTGTAAGCATTGGTTCACACACCTATGATCCTATCAGACTAGACAGTGATGGCGAACCTTTTGAGCTCGGCGTGTCAGCATTTTGAAAAACCCTAACTTAACTCTGGTGCCGTGTCACACATAGAAATTTTTTTATATTTGCAACCATAGTAAAACAAAGCCTTATATTTTTGATAATTTATTTTATATATTTAAATGCCATTTAACAAAGAAAAATCAACCAAAAAAATGAGTTTGCGTGTCACCTCTGACACGCGTGTCATAGGTTCGCCATCACTGGACTAGAAGCTCCCTGATGGCTGAAACATCTGGCCAAGAAGCCCATGTCTCTGGAGGCACCATCGTGGGAGGGTGGATGACAAAACATGAGAAACCCTCAGTGTGGAGATGGCAAAGCCAGTGCCATAAACCAGGGGATTCGAGGAGGACTGGGGTGATGTTTAGGGACATATGACAGACATACTAGTGATGGCTGAATAGAAATGGGAGGGCTCTGGGCACTTGGGCCCACTAATTTAGCTTCTAAACACCAGATCTTTATTGTTCTTGGTCCCACGTCATTGCTGCCTTATTTGTAAACATTGCTGGGGTGACTAAAGAGAAGACCCAAATATCCCACAAATGATTTCTAAAAACAATAAGAACAGCTGTTTGGACTGGGGACTGCTGTCGTTTAAGAGTTGTGAGAGATTGTTCAAGGATATTGAACAGGGAGATGAGTCAGTCATTCTGAGCACAGATGAGTGTGAATGTGTGACTAAGCAGCCAAGGAATAAAACATGTTGAACAGAGGTTAATTAAAAACAAATTTGGCAAGCACTACAATCTTGGACAGCCTGAAAACTTTTAAAATGCTGCCACTTTATTATGCCCTTAGGTTTTTACTTATTTCTTTAATTACCATCTGTTAAGTGAACAGTGATGAGGAAGTAAAAGTTTTTCCAAAGCTGTTGGTATTAAATTTGTTTTAAAAAACTCAATCATCTGTGAAAATTTGTTTTATTTTTATGATTATTGCCTGTTCTGTCCAGGCCAACCACCCTTTGGTTTTGACGTAAACCAATATTCTCGGCTTTATTATGGTCACTACAACCACTGTTTCAATGTTCCCTGTGAAGTTGCAAATGAAAACCTGAGTTGCTCTTATCTTGTGAAAATCGTGTGATAGATTTGATGATGAAAAGGAAAAGTGCTTTTGAGCCCAGTATGGATGCACTCCTGTATTTTAGCATTTTAATATCTGGCAACTGTGAATTTGGTTTGGGCAGAACATGGGGTCACCTTTAGGGATAATTCAGCAGTGGCTGGTGGTTCCATGATTTGACATTGTTTTTTCTAATGTTATATTTATTAAAAGTAAATACATTAAAATGAAATAATCAGCCCTAGCGGGTTTGGCTCAGTGGATAGAGCGTTGGCCTGTGGACTGAAGGGTCTCAGGTTCAATTCTGGTCAAAGGCACGTACCTCGGTTGCAGGCTCAATCCCAAACCCTGGTCAGGGTGTGTGCAGGAGGCAACCAATCGGTGTGTCTCTCTCACATCGATGTTTCTCTCTGTCTCTCCCCCTTCCTTCCACTGTTTCTAAAAATATCGTCCAGTGAGGATTAACAACAACAAAAGAAACAATCATAATGTTTACCACCACTGTGATATTTAAAAGATAAAAGGAGAGTTTTGATTATTTGTTTTTCCTTAATCTGGGTAGGAAACAGTAATATGGGTTCATTTTGAAAGAGAAATTTGCCAGAGTGGACTTCCAGTTTGTCCTTTACCCGCACTTGGCAGAAGTAAAAATGATTCGCACCTGATATAATAAGATTGTATTAAGTACACAGAAGTCACAAAAAAAAGCAACACTTCAGGGTGTCAATATAAAGTGAAAGGATCAGCCAACTGCTGAGGAAATGAGATATTGACCCTATAAAGACACGAAAGTATTCTTTAGAATATTGTCTGTCCTAAGGACTAGATTTAGATCAATTAGCTTGTTCTTAGTGCCTTCCACCAATCCCGCTGGCTTCACTCGCCCTGGGGCACTCTGTTTCTGCCCCAACTCCAATCCTCCATGTGTCCTGAAAATCCAAACACGACCTGCTCCTGAGGGTCCAATTCAAGTCTATCCCAATGTGATGGCCTCGAGTCGCAATGATTTCTCTCCCATCTGAATTAGTTCACTAAAGGGAGAATTGTGTGTAACTATCGTAACTATCGTTTAAGTACACACAGTGCCATATTGCTCAGCATTGCGGCATGTATCCACATCTTTATTCCTTATGTAGACTGTAAACGTTCAGGGGAAAGCACCAGGTTTCATACTTTGGCAGTGTCCACTGTGAGACAACCCTGAGCATATGTCCAGCACATCCTTATTACTTGAGCCACGGTTTCCCACAGGCCTACTAAAGAGAAGGGAGGAACATGATAAGGAGATAACCTGGATTAACTAAAGGAAATGTCCCTGCACAATGGGCTCTTAACTACTCGTGCAGTTCATCCATCCACTGACACTTTAGTTTGTAGTAATTCTTAGGGAATGCAGAAGAAACAAAGTGGAAGTGGTGGTGGTGGTGGTGGTGGTTGGGGTATCAACAGGAAATAGATCTGTATAGACTCCATTAATTCTGGTTACTTTTCCTTATGAAAGTTGTCTCTGTCATAAATACGCTGCTACATACTCACTGCTATAAGAAAGCACAGTTTCTGCTGACAGCTGACTACCAGTCCATTACAGTTGCAGTTTATCTCCATTTTTCCTTTTTTTTTTTTTAGCCAAAGCAAATAGTTGTTACTGTCTCCATTTCCTGTAACAGCTATTACTACAATTAATTGCTCCAATAAAATTTCCAGAGGCATAAATCTACCCCCAATACCAGATAAGGCAAATACTCAAAGAAATATAGAGATATTTAAATTAAAAAGGATACCATTTTAAGCTGGGTTGGTGGTCTTTTTAAAAACTGGGTGGGTAGGAAGAGATTAATAAAGAACATGTATGCATATATGCATAACCCATGGACATAGACAACAGTGTGGTGAAGGCCTGGGGCTGGGGGGTGGGTGTGGGCTAGAAAGGGTCAATGGGGGGAAAAAGGGGAAATCTGTAATACTTGCAACAATAAAGATTTTTTAAAAATTGTACCTCAATTTATTTGACCACCTATAACTCCATTTACACACTTTTATACATTAATTTAAGAAATAATCAATGATTTGCTCCATAAGGTAAGTGAATAAGATTTAGGACTTTCCATTTAATCTAGCATTTCGATTTCAAAAGATGAGGGCTGCCAAAATTTGAAAGGAACCAAGATGTTCTCCAATAGGTAATGGATAAATAACCTGGTACATCTGTAAATGAATTAGTATTCAGTGATGAGAGAGAGAGAGAGAGTGAGAGAGAGAGAGATGAAGAGACACAAAGACATGGAGGGATCTTAAATGAATATTGCTAAGTAAAAGAAGCCGATCTGAAAAGGCTACATACTATGTGGTTCCAACTACATGGCATTCTGGAAAAATAGAAACTATGGAGGCAGTGAAAAGTCATTGATTGCCAGGGGTTCATGGGGAAGAAGTGCAGGAGGGATGAATAGATGCCACACAGAGCTGTGATGGTGGAGACATAAAATTATACATTTGTTGAACTCATAGATCACAAAAAGTGAACCAAAATGTAAACTATGGGCTTTATTTAAAAATAATGTATGGGCATTGCCTCACCAATTGTAACAATCGTAGCAGGCAAGGTGTTACTAATAGATGAGACTGAGGGGCAGCGGCATATGAGAACTCTGTACTTTCTGCTCAATTTTCCTGTAAACCCGAAACTGCTAAAAAATATGTCTATTTAAAAATATGGGATTATTTTTTTAATATGCAATGAGTTATTCTTGAGTGAAAGCTTTTATTTAAATCTCTAAGATAACTGAACATTATAAGAGATAACATCATTAGTGTCCTGTTCAGATAAATTTTAAAATTTAAATATGAAAATAAATCTTATCATGAACATGTTCAAAGGTCATGTTGTCAAAATATCTAAAACAGTTGGCACAGGATGGTTGATAAATATTATTTGAGAATATGCTATAGCATGCCCAGGATCTGCAAGCTGTCGTGTGGGTGCACCAACTCTTGTCTGCCATCCTTAATCTAGTCTCTCCTTCTCCTCCAGCTTGTCGAAGCAGTGAATGGGCTTTGAGGGGAAATAAATGTCTATTGTTTCATCTGAGGATGACTAATCACATTTTCAAATATGAGGCCTCTCATAACATTTGAGAGACTGGTGAGTACATAGAAAGGATTTAAAAAATGAATGAATTAATAATGAGGGTAATTCTAGGCTATGGAAATTAATTTTATATTATTTAACATGTATTAAGCACTTGGTTTATGCCATACATTAACAAAATGCTTTTATAAGCATTCATACAACATTTAATTAACAAATATCTATGGGTGCCCACCATATACCAGGCATATCTTATTTATTTCTCATTATAACTTCATAAAATAAGAGCTCTTATTATCTGTATTTTCCTCTGAGGAAACTGAGATTTTCCAGCTTAATGAAATTTCCCATGGTCAGATAAATGGAAAGTGGCAGAGCCAGAATCCTGATGTCAGAGCCAAAGTGCTCAAATCAGATGCTATATTGCCACATATAATGCATCAAACCTGGAATTTTAAAGCTACATCGCAAGGCATAACTTTGTTCTCATATATGGAACAAGTAAGGAGATATGTCAAGTGAGAACTAAGGAAGGAGAAATGAGAATCAAGTTATTTCACTTTTTTTGCCACATTTTGGTAAAATCTTCAAAGTTTTACTTACTCTTCCTTCTCCCAGTTCTAACCTTAACTCGCCGTATGGGAGGGCATGTCAACAGCTGGCTCTCTGATATAAAAAGCCCTGATTTATAGCATTTGCCAATTTATGTGGTGTAAATACTTCCACATGGCGGATTTCAAACTACCAAGGTACACTGAGTTGGGAAGAGATATTCACCATTGGTTCTTGTAATCTGGCTCCAATTGTTGATACCCCATCAAAAGGGGCGCGTAGTAGATGAGAAGTGATCAATTCCAGAAGGAAACTGTTTTGAGGGTTGAGAGATTTAGGGTCAATGATATTTTGGGTACATTGGGCTCATTCCTGATCAAATCTAGAGAGAAGAATCAATTTTCCCCAGTAGATTTTACGGTATTTTATTCAGAACTTAAGAGGGCCTTGAGTACTTTCTCAGGTGATGAGCTGATCCCAAGATTCTGGAATTAAAAACAGGAGTCTATTCAGCTGTAGAAACCAGAGGTAGATCTTTAACATAGTTGCTGTGTGATTTGCTCAATCATTGCTCCTAGGGGTCAGTTAGGGACTCTGACACCTATTGGTAGGGAGAAACAAATAATGAAAATCCTATATAATAAAAGACTAATTGTTAGGTTTAATGTAAGGTTTAATCTGAGATGTGAGATTTAATCTGACCAAAGCCAATAAATTGACCAAGACAAGCAGGGTAAGAGCGAAATATCGCGTTTATTTGGAAGCTCTCGGGTGAGGTCCCACGGTCTGGGGGTGCAGGCCTGGGGAGTCACACCCGCCTATGCCTGGCAGAGATTTTTTATGCTGCTGTTGGACCAATCAGGTTTATCTGAGGTAGCTTGTGGCGGGTGATTGATGAGCGGGAAGTTGGTGCAGCTGCACCCTGGCCATCTTGAGAAGTCTCCGGTGGTTATTTATTGGCCATCAGCACAACAGGATGCTCTGGTGGGTCCCAGGGTGGCAGCTATTGTCCAGCAGGATGTGGCTCGGCAGTTCTGGGTTGTTTTGTCCAACTCGGCTGGTGGGATCAGGAAAGACCCTATTTTCCCAGCCCCAGACCTTACACCTGAGTTGTTTGGCCCAACTCAGCTGGTGGGATCAGGAGGAAAGACCCTTTCCCAGCCCCAGACCTTACATCAATATGCTAAGTGTCTGGTTGTCCAGTTGTCCATTCAACCAATCAAAGTGTAATATGCTAAGGCCGTTCAACAGCTCACTATGACGTGCACTGACCACCGGGGGACAGATGCTCCAACTGGTAGGTTAGTTTGCTGCTGGTGTCTGACCAATCAGGACTGAGTGAGATGGGCAGTACACACCCTGGAGCCCTCCTAAAGTCCCTCCCTGGCTGGCCAACTTCCCGAGTCCCTCCCTGGCCCTGATCGTGCGCCAGTGGGGTCCCTCAGCCTGGCCTGTGCCCTCTCGCATCTGGGACCCTTCGGGGGATGTCAGAGAGCTGGTCTTGGCCCGATCCCGCAGGCCAGGCTGAGGGACCTCACTGGTGCACGATTTTGTGCATTGGGCCTTTGGTATGAAATACAAATACAGCTTCACTTATATATGGAATCTAAAAAAAAAAAAAAGAACACAAATGAACAAACAAAACAAAAACTGACTCATAGAAACAGAAAAAAAGGATACTTGCCTACTTGCCAGAGGCAGTGGGGTGGGGGTGGGGGATGGGTGAAAAAGATGAAGGGGAATATAGTTAATAATATTGTGCTAAGTTTTGGGGGGTGACAGATGGTTACTAGACTTAGTGTGGGGTCGCATTGTAATGTGTCAAATCTCTATATTGTATACCTGACATGAATCTAATGTTGTATACCAACTATACTTAAAAAATACTCCTAGAAACTCATTATAAGCAGCTATATGTGTGATGGACATTCAGCGTTCCCAGCTATTGCTGCGAAGAGTGCCACACCACAGCCTGCCTCTGCGTTCAGGCCTGCACTGCTCAGCTGGAAGGAACTGGGCTGCAAGGAACTGCTCTCTGCAGCAACATCTGCCTGGGTTCATGTGCTGCCTCAGGACTCAGCCAGCCAGGGGGCCTCAGGCACAGGAAATGTCCTATCCTGGGGTGATGCCTAGGGTGGGAGTGCTCTGTGAGCTGAGGAAACTCCCAAGGCCCTTCTTCCTAACTCCAATAAAACTTCAAACCGCTTGTTCCTCACCTGGCTCTCTCATTCCAGAACAGCGTGGCTGCTTGTCCTGCTCTCCCCGGGAAGTCTCATTACATGAGCAATACATTTCCTCTGGGTGTGTGTGTGTCAACATCAGTCTTTTTTGTTATTGATTTCAGAAAGGAAGGGAGAGGGAGAGGGGAGAGAGAGATAGAAACATCAATGATAGGAGAGACTCACACCCCACACTGGGGATTGAGCCTGCAACCCCGAGCCTGTGTCCTGACAGGGAATCGAACTGTGACCTCTTGGTTCATGGGTCAGCTCAACCACTGGTTCACACTAGTTACGTCCTCTATAAAATGAGTAGTTCCGGCAGCTTCACCAATTTACGACTCGATCAAATTTAGGGAGTTCAGTGGGATTTCTGGCTGTTTTGTGAGGCTGATTTGGACCCAAGCGGATGCAATGCCATATATAATGCTTTAACTGCATTTCTGTCTCCCTTTCTGGCTCCTTTTACTACGCCAAGATGAGCCCGTTTGCTTCAAAGCCAGACAACCAGGGTGTGTTGAGTACCTTCAGACTGTACTGTCTGTAACTGCAGCCTCTCTGGAATTGTCTGTGGGAAATCAGCAAGAATCTCAAGCAGGGCTCCAGTCTTAACAACAAGTTAAACTGCAAAGACAAAACTTGTTATTGAGTGAGTGAAATGAATGAATATGTGGGCTGTAATATTTCTATTTCAAGTTCTATCAACTGAACAGCAGGAAATCTAAATCTCCTGTCCCTGGGCAGGGCTACTTGGAACCAGAGGGCCCTCTCCGGTCTCCTCTGCACATTCACAGGGGATTACCATGGGCAGACGCCAGGGCGGGCCTGGGAAGACAGGCTCTTTTCAACAGGCCCACTCCTTTCCTAAAAACCCTCTGGCTATGTGGATGCTTAGCAGTAACCACCAACCCCAATTGCAGGTCCGTCCCCCACGCCCCCTACGCCCCCGACCCGACCCCTCCCAGTCTTCTGTAAACCTTGGGCTCCTCACCAACAGAGCAGGATCTGGGAGTGAGCGACCCCCACTGGTCAGCACTGTACCAGACGCTGGCTGTCAGCGATGGCTGAAGGGCACCGGGGACGGATCTGGGCAGGACCAGGGTGCGGGGGAGAGCTCTAGGTTTTGGTGGTTTTATTTTTAATTGCAGGTCAAAACCTGCCATTTTATGACTTGCCCAGAGACTTTTCAGGAGATCCTGGGTCTCGAATAGTGAAGAATTAATGGAAACTTATTTGGAGGCTCAAATGGGGGATGAAGGGTTGGAGGGATTGCCTTTGGTACAGGCAATTGAGTGGATTATGAGTGGAGGGTTAAAATGCACATTTTTTAACAAGTGGAGAATTCCTTTTCTGACATCTGTTTGTGGAGAAAAACATGTCCTTAAACCACTCTTGTGTAAATAGGTTACCTTTTTGCAGTGTTAAAAAAACAAAAAGAAAAAGAAACACTTGGGAGCTGAGCAGGCCCAATTGCATAAACACAATGGAGTGGAAGTCAGCATCTCTGAACCCTGGCTGCCCAGGAGCTCCCAGGAGGCCACCCCCGGAGGCCACCCCCAGAGGGAGAAGGTAAGTTGCCTTTCTATGGATATTACAATGTGCCCAATTGAAATGCACATTGCCTGTGGCATCCCCGGCACTGTGATCTTACAGTCCACACTAGTGATGGAGAACTGTGGACCAGCCATGGACACTTGTGAAGTGCTAAGGACCAAGACACCTCATCTGAAGAGGAGGCGGAGCCTGGGTAAGCAAACGCTACAAGTGGGCAGTGGGAAGGACCGACTGCTGATTGACAGCTGATGGTTGTGGAGTGACCAGGGAGATGTGGGTGGGGTAATCAAATTACTGGCCGAAGACTTCTCCAGGCCACACAATCTTCTGCCTAAAGGAGGGGTGGGGTATGGATGTGGCAAGGAATTTACAGAAATAGAAAAGCCACCCAAAAGTATAAAGCAAAGAGTGCATATCCTTTAAAAAAGCTGACATTGAATGAGGTTTATGGAAAGAAAACATGTTTTTCTCCTCTCTTGGCCCCTGACAAGCTAGTGGGGGCAGGGGAAAGGTGAAGTGCAAAGGTTTTCCAAATTGAAATGAGCATGTTTTTGTGAATTTTTTGGGGGGAGGGACAGGGAATAGGAGCCTCTGTGTGGTACTTTGTAGCCTCCAAAGCACTACCACAAGCCATGCTTATCGTTAACTACATCCTTCCACAACGTGGGGACTGTGTCGAATGACTTCTGCAGATTCCACAGTGATTTGCGGGCAGGTTGTGGTGAGGATGCCAACTGACCAGACGGAATCGTTTCCCGCCCCCCTGGGGAGCACCGTTTTGGCTTTTTAAAAAAAAGCTTTTAAAATAGAAGAGTGGTTTTGAAATGATACTAAAGTGATGCTTAAATTTGAGTAGGTCCTTAAGTCTTTTATTAAAAACCCACTTTTCATAATAAAAATAATATGAAAAATTATTATGATGTATTGATAATAAAGATGATGATAATCCGCCGGCACTCAGTGTATGTTGGGAATTGCACCAAGCACATGTCTAATGTCATTCTCACAGCAACCCTTTGAGGAAAGTCATGCTGTTTGCCCCAATTTGGAGATGAGGGATTTGAAGCACCGCGTGCGCCAGTTACTCACAAAAGGCTACAAAGCTAGTGTCTATTGCAGTTTGGATTCGACCCCCACTGTGCCTTGTCTGCAACTGTGCTGGCATTGTTAAGAACACATCCCCTTGTTCCCAGCGAATGCTACCCAGCTTGCTCTCTTACCTCATGCCTCTCACCAAGGATGGCCTACCACCGCAAGAGGTCTGTGCCCTGCACTCAGGAGAATGCCATATGAGCGGCTCTCCGTGATCTATTACAAGGCCCTGGATAGTCTGGCATAACGGCTAAGAACATTGCATCAGAGAGACCTGGGAACAAACACTGGCTCAGCAATTGTTATGTACTTACGCTTTCTGAGGCTCAGTTTTCTTTTCTGTAAATGCAGGCAACCCCACTACCTTTAGGTTTAGTGGGATCTTGGACATTAAATGCAATCCTATATAATAAGAGAGGGATATGCTAATTACTCTGGATATGCTAATTAGTCATAACCAGTATGCAAATTGACCATCACTCCAACACACAAGATGGCCACCCCCATGTGGCCACAAGATGGCCAGCAGGGGAGGGCAGTTGTGGGCGACCAGACCTATAGGGGAGGGCAGTTAGGGGCGATCAGGCCAGCAGGGGAACAGTTAGGCGTTGATCAGGCTGGCAGGCAGAAGCAGTTAAGGGCAATCAGGTAGGCAGGCAGGTGAGCGTTTGGGAGCCAGCAGTCCTGGTTTGTGAGAGGGATGTCTAACTGCCTGTTTAGGCCCAATCCTATAGGGGTCCAAGATTGGAGAGGGTGCAGGCTGGGCTGAGGGACACCCCCCCCCCCCTTCCCTGTGCACAAATTTTGTGCACCGGGCCTCTAGTAACTACATAAAATGCTGGTGATGACTAAGTCTTCAATATGATGATGATGATGTTGCCTCTGTTACACACTGAAGTTTTCTGAAAAACTCATCATTGTTTGGCTGTGTCTACTTTATCTTCCCTCAGCCTTCACTAAGGGAGGGTAACTCATTCAAATGATTATTGACAAGCTATCTTAGGCACTTGGAATGGAGAAATAAACATCATCCTTGATCTTAAAGAAATTACTTGACTGGTCAGAGGAGCAGACTAAAAATAGTTAGCATGTGATAATGAAGGCATTACTGTTGTACTCGGGCACAAAGGAACAGCTCGTTCTATCTGGAGGCCGTCAAGAGGTGTTCCCAGTTGTGCTGTGAACTAGATAAATACACGGCAGGTTCAAATCCCGTGTCCTCTCCAAGAGGGGAAGATGGCAAGATCACATTTCCCTGTGTCCCTGAATGAGCTTTGTGCCAGGACAAGGCAAAGGTGTTACCTGTGGCTGTCCTTGTCGCTGCATGCCCAGGTTGGCCCGCAAAAGGAACTCTAAGACAGCGGTTCCTCATAGAGCATGTCAGTACAGACTTCAGGTTTCTACTTCCTGTCTGTTACCCCGAGAAGGCTACTTCCCTCCTTGTTCAAAGTTTCTATACGAAGGAGCTCTGCTGGAGGAGAAGATGGGCAGGATCCCTTTCATTGGCCATCATTTGCTTTCACCCTGGCCACTCAAAATACATGTCTTCCGTGTAAAATCTGCTCTCAGCTCCACAGGCCAGCCAAGAACCTGGGCCCCCCCAATCTTTCCTGAAGCGGTTTCATTGGCAACCAGGACCCGGCCGGAGACCTCACCAAGCCCCAGTGGGACTCAGTGGGACCCTGAAGGAGTGAGTGTCTGTGCACCCTCTGCTTTTATTATTTATTTATTTTTTAAAATTTTTGTTAATACTCACCCAAGGATATTTTTCCCACTGCTTTTCAGATAGAGTTGAAAGAAGGGAGGGAGGGGGAAAGAGACAGAGGGGAGAGAGAGAGAGAAATATCGATTCGAGAGAGACACATTGATTGGTTGTCACACCCCGACCAGAGCCAGGGATTGAACCTGAAACCCAGTTGCATGCCCTTGTCCAGGAACCGAACCGGCAAACCGTCTGTTCGAGGGCCGGCACTCTAACCACTGAGAAACACCAGCCAGGGACCCTCTGCTTTTATTAGTAAAAAGTAAGAGCCCACACAGGGAGACTCGCTCCGGCACAAATGCAGACCCAGCAGCCATTGCTTTGTATTTGTAGAGCATCTTTCATCTGGACACCTCAAAGCAGGGATGCTTTCACAGCATGGGGCTTACCTAGTGAGATGAATGTCATCATTCTTCACATTGTTTCTATAAGGAATCGGGAGTGAGAAAATCAAAGGATTCTCCAGTGGACTCCTTTGTTCTCCTTACTTTTTGATATATTTTTTAAGCAATGTCCTTGCATTCCTTTATAGTTACGTTTTCAGTTATCTGTGAAAATGCTACACCAAAATGCTGGAGTGAAGATCACAGAATATTGTTTGGTTCCCCAGTCAGGACAGCCCAGTTGATCTTCCACAGTAATCAAAGCTGAACCCAACTGATGTCAATGTGGTTCATAATTTGGCTGGGGATTGTCTGTGAAGAGGGTCCACATTGAGGTAAGTGTAACTTCTCTCCTCCTGCCAACCACAGGTCATACCTGGGGTGTTCCTAAGGAGATCCTAATAATGAGAAAAAAAAATATTGAGGATCCCCAGTTCACTGTATGAAATTTACCAGACAGGGATCACTTAGCAGTGGTTCTCAACCTTGGCTGCACATTAGAATCACCTGGGAATCTTTTTAAAATCCTGATTTCTGGGCCTCATCCTCTGGTAATTCTGTTTCTTTGTTACTAATGTTGTGGCCCCACCCCATAACAAAGAAACAGAATTTCCGGAGGATGAGGCCCCGAAATCAGGATTTTAAAAAGATTCCCAGGTGATTCTAATGTGCAGCCAAGGTTGAGAACCGCTGACTTAGGGCAAGGCTTCTCAAACTCTAATGTCTATAGGAATCACCCGGCAAGCCTGTTCTCATTCCATCAGTCTGGGCTGGAACCGAAAGTTCTGCCTTCCTGACTATTTCCCAGGTGTTGCCGATTCTGCTGGTCAGAGGATTGGACTTTTAATTGGCACAGGTCAGACCCTATGTCCTTGCTCATCTGAGCACACCTGTACTGTACATGCTGTGAAAGTGGGAGGGAAAGAAAAGCACACTTTTTATGCTTGTGAGATTTTCAACATTTCAAAGATTTTTCATATACATTCCTCTTAGGCAAGCAGGGCAGTTAGTATATTACCCTGATTTTTCTACCCAGTGACAAATACACAATGAGATTCCTTTTTTTTCCCCCTGTACTTGCTCACTGAAAGACTAATCTAAAGGGTGTCCCAAAATTGATGCAAGAAGTAATTTTGATAGAAAACACAGGTTTATAATGAAAAAGTCTAAATTTTTTATTGATTCATAAAGTATACAGTAAAAGGTTATGTATGGAATAGCATACTGGGGAAATGGCCTTCACCACTTTGCTGGCACATACGCACTCTTTTGTTGAAATTTTCCATGACTGTTTTGCATAAATGTAGCTGAATCTCGATGAGGCTCATTTTCATCTTGATGGCTTGGTTAATCGACAAAATTGTCGCATTTGGGGTTCAGAAAATCCACGAGTGATTGTTGAGAAACAAATGCATCCACAACGTGTCACTGTTTGGTGCGGATTTGGGGCTGGAGGCGTCATCGGACTATTCTTCCTCGAAAATGCGGCTGCTCAGGAAATAACAAAAGAGTGCGTATGTGCCAGCAAAGCCGTGGAGGACACTTACCTGATATGCTATTGCATACATAACCCTATACTGTATACTTTATGAATCAATAACAAATTTACAATTTTTAATTATAAACCTGTGTTTTCTATCAAAATTACTTCTTGCGTGAATTTTGGGACACATTTTAAATAGAATATTTTTTGTCACGTATTACAGTATTTTTTCCATTACTAGAATATCTGTATACTAAGTGTACCGGTTAATAATGTGGATTTTTTCAATAGATGGAGTTACACATGTTGATATATATGCGATTTGATATGTATGCTATTTTGTTGTATTGCTCCTTCAGATTACCACTTGTTCTGATCGATGGCACACGCACTTCCTGAGCAGCATTTCAAAACGTGAGAAGAAGTGGAAAATTGGGTCTCTGAATGGTTTGCCTCAAAACAAGAAAAGTTCTATTGGGCCAGTATCCACAAATTACCTGAAAGATGGGGAAATGTGTGGCTAGCGATGGACATTACTTTGAATAAAGCACTTCTGATGTTTCTCTTGAAATTATCGTGTTTTCTTTGGATTACAAAATCTGAATTATTAACCAGTTAATAGGTAATCCGCATTATTAACTGGTTAATACAGATTTTTGTAATCAAAGAAAACACGATAATTTCAAGAGAAACATCAGAAGTTCTTTATTCAAAGTAATGTCCATCGCTAGCCACACATTTCCCCCATCTTTCAGGTAATTACTGGATTTGATCCCAATAGAACTTTTCTTGTTTTGAGGCAGAGCATTCAGAGACCCACTTTTCCACTTCTTCACATGTTTTGCAGGAGGATTCACAGAGACATCTCTGGGGAAGGGGTTTTTTTTTTTACCAAAGATGCATCTCCAGAAACTCCCACATCCATAGTCTAGTGAACTTTCCTGCTTTGGCCGATATCTCCTGGCTGCTCTGCAGATGGACTCAAAGCCCATAATTCTGGTGAGAAGAGAATAATTATAGCGATGCCGGGGAATACGCTGCCTCCCAGCTGTAGGGGATTGAATGGTGTCCTCCACCCCAAGATAGAAGTCCACCTGGAACCTCAGCGTGGGACCTGGTCTGGAAGAAGCGTCTTCATAGCTTTCCTTAAGGTCAGGCTCTGGAGATGAGATCAATCCTGACTTAGGGATGTGCCCTAAATCCAGTGAGTGTCCTTGTAAGTCACAGAAAAGGAGAAGACAGAGAGAGAGAGACACAGGGAGGAGAGGCACGACAGGATGGGGGCAGAGAGTGGAGCGACACTGCTAGAAGCCAAGGGTTGCCAGAAGCTGGAAAAGACAAGGAAGGATTCTCCCAATTAGGTGTTTGAGGGAGTGTGGCCCCGCTGACACTATGGTTTCAGATCCCTGGCCTCTAGAACTATAAAACTATGCATGTTTGCTTTTTTAAGCCATCAAGTTTGCAGCAATTTGCTGTGGCAGCTCTAGGAAGCTAATACACAACTCCTGATAAATCTTTCATGGTTAAAAATGGTGCAACCTGGGCGGTTTCTCTCAGTGCTGCGGCCCCAGGGCCCCAGGGTCCCTCCCAGTCACAGGGCCTTTGTGTGGCAGATGTATGTGGTGCCTGTGGGTGAGAGTGGTGGCATCAGCCCTGAGGACAGGAGATCTACTATTAGACAAATGGAAACAATAGAGATTCTCTGGCAGACACATTTGCAAACTGACAATGAACTTGCTGTGCCCTCAAGGAAGGTGAGTCAGATGCAGAATTCACTCAATAACATAAGACCTCTTGACTCATTCTCAATGGAGGTAAAGATGGAAAAATTGTGTGTGTCTATCATTGCAAAATGTGTATACTCTGACATGTTTTTATGCTTTGGAAAAAGCGCTTTGCCTACAAGTTTTAGCCTTAACCTTGAGGTTTAGTCAGTTCTAGTCTAAATCTCCTTCACTTCAGACTTCACAGCGGTATTGCCCCCTCAGAAGGCCCTTCTGCCTTTGGTGGTTGGCGGAGCTGCATGAAGCTCTACTGCCATCGTGTGGTGCTCATGCGCCACTACACCCATTTTTGATGAAGTTCCTGTTCTTACTAACAGAGGGCAGGGATTGAGGCCGCTCCCGGAAACCCTTGTTTATAATTTTGAGTTTTTGGCTTTGAGCTAGTATGGCAGGGTGAGGTTTGAAACGGAATATTTAGATTGAGAAGAACCATATAATACAACCTCTGTTTGCGTGTTATTAATGCGGTGGAAATGCACAAATATTGCACAGCCTCCCTGGAGGTGAAGACAGACTATTTTGAATTTCTGATTCTTTTTTAATTCCCACCCAGTCAGGGTTTTCATGGCATACTTTTCTAGGAAGCAATTTACATACCTTAGAGTCATATTTGGTGAGTGGCTGCTATTAAATTAAGGGAATCGTGCTTTCTTTTCCTCCATCTAATGTCTCAGGACAGCGGGACTTTCCCGCCTGCCCTGTGTCCCATTCCTCTTCCCCAGCCCTGACCACATCGCCAATCAAGTTACAGCTCAGAGCTCTGGCTGGAGTTTTGAAAGTTCTGGAACCTTCTACCTTTTCTACCAATATTTAGAGACAAGACTGCTCCGCAGTTTTCTGGAGCATTATTTGAAAATGTGTCTTCAAGAGAAACAAGTTTTTAAAGGGTAAGAAAAGAATTCTTAGAACATTGCTCCAGGGGATTCAATTTACCAATGTTCATTAAATGAAGCAGACATCTAAGTGGCTGAAAGCCATGACTAGCTTCACCTGGACACTGCTTTCTAGGCCTGGGCCCTCCCACCTTTCTACGGAAAGTCAGATCCACCAACTCGGGCATCACCCGAGAGCAGGGCCAGTTTCATATGGGTTATACTTGCAATTTTAATGAGCTCTTTCCCCAGTGCAGACATCTCCATATTGGTATGCATAGGTTGAGAAATCAAAACACCATTTTTGATATGATAATACATTTAAATAAAGGAAAAACAAAAGCAGACCAAACCAAAGTATTGTTTTCGGACTACAAGATGGAGAATTGCATTCAAGACAAATCTTGGCTACAGACAACCAAAAAGTATAGAACTTAACTTTGTCTCTTATCTGAAGGAAGAGCTATAGACCCCTTGAGCATTATAACCATAGCCATGTTGGGAGTAGGAGGTGAAATTTTTATGTTTATCAAAAAGAGATCAAGTTCTAATAGACTTAAAAACAGTGATCTAGGAGAATGTAGAGTTAGCTCTCACTCTGCCACTCATTCGTTTTACCATCTTGTTTTTTGTACACATTCTATGTGCCAGGCACTGAAATGCTAGTTTACATCATTGTTTTTTCTTTGAATCATTTCAAAAGGATTTACAGATAATTTCATCCACCCATCCTATCTAATAAAAGAGAAACATGGTAATTAGCTGTATATCCGCTACCCTTCCCATTGGCTAATCAGGGCGATATGCAAATTAACTGCCAGCCAAGATGGCAGCCGGCAGCCATGCACTGAAGCGAACAGGGAGGCTTGCTTGCTCCAGTGACTGCGGACTCCAACGTTCCCC
>NW_005367989.1:796849-815057 GCF_000412655.1 Myotis brandtii
GGAGCAGGCCTAAGCTAGCAGGTCATTATCTCCTGAGGGGTCCCAGACTGCGAGAGGGCACAGGATGGGCTGAGGGACCCCCTTTCCCCCCTGAGTGCACAAATTTTTGTGCACCGGGCCTCTAGTTTTATTATAACAGGATTGGAAAAAGGCATAAAAAGAGAAAAAATGCATTAGCCATGAGCTCCACCATAGTTGATATTGGAATGTAATTGTGGAGCAGTGCTCTGAATAGCCAGGGTATATTGAGACCATATTCTGGGTTATATTACTCCTATAGTGGTCCCAGGAAGAAATTTAGGAGGTCCATGAACTTGGATGAGAAGAAAAGAAATGCCCCTTTACTTTTTTCTTATCTCTAATTGAAAATTGGGCATTTCTTTCCACTATCACTGTAGGCAGCAAACCACAATAGCATAATAGTAGCTGTGACATCATTGTCAATAAAATTTACAGATATTTTTATAACACATTAGAGTTGCTGCAGATAACTTGAATTATTATTTTTGCTCATCATTACTTCAAAAATACAGTAGTTACTGGGTCTTCACTACAGTAAAGAAGTCATATATATGTATTAATCCATCACAAATTTGTTTTTAAAATGTTTTAAATTTTTTTAATATAGTTGTTTTTTTCTAACCCTATGTACTTTTTAAATGAGTTTAATATTATTCTGCGAAGGAGTCTAAAGCTTTACCAGGCACCATAAGGATCCAAATTGGATAAAAGGCTAAGAACCCAGTGGTGGAAGAAGGCACAAGTCTATAGAAGAAAAATTTTTTCAGACACTAAGTGATCAATTATTGAGCACACAAACAAAAGCATCATGTACATCTATTTGAAAAAAGAAAAATGCTGAGTGATATATTGGAAAATATCTGACAAAAATATATAGCTAATGTAAGAAGAATTAAATATATATATTGATTTCAGAGAGGAAGAGAGAGGGAGAGAAACATCAATGATGAGAGAGAGTCATTGATCAGCTGCCTCCTGCATGCCCCAGACTGGGGATCAAGCTCACACCCAGGCATGTGCCCTGACTGGGAATTGAACTGTGACTTTCTGGTTCATAGGTCGACACTCAACCACTGAGCCACACCAGCTAGGCAAGAAGAATTTTTAATTAATATTCAATAAAAACCAAAGGCAAAACATTATAGGAAAACGTGGTGATCTTACATGGAGTGAGCATGATGGCAGGAATAAGTCAATGTGACTGGGTGTGTACTCTTTGGTGATTTTACGTTATGTGTTGGTAGAACTTGGAAAATCTAGAGGAATGAAGAGATAACAAAACACATACTAGTCCAAAAGACCATGACAGGTTTTCTGCTATCGTGGAGCTTACATTTGTGTGTGTGTGTGTGTGTGTGTGTGTGTGTGTGGCAAAACATTATAGGAAAACGTGGTGATCTTACATGGAGTGAGCATGATGGCAGGAATAAGTCAATGTGACTGGGTGTGTACTCTTTGGTGATTTTACTTTATGTGTTGGTAGAACTTGGAAAATCCAGAGGAATGAAGAGATAACAGAACACATACTAGTCCAAAAAACCATGACAGGTTTTCTGCTATCGTGGAGCTTACATTCGTGTGTGTGTGTGTGTGTGTGTGTGTGTGTGTGTGTGTGGTAGGTGTGTGTAGGAAGGGCAATGGCCCTGTTGACTCATATGGAGGTACCCATTTTTCCAACTAAGACAAGAATTTTCTACATTTCCCCTTTCCGGACTTTGTCTTGCCCATTGTCAGTGTAGAATGTGTACTAGTACACATATCAAAGGCAGGGACTTCATTTATGGCCATTCTGAGTGCTGTTCAGTTTTGGTATATTTATATTTATTTATATTTATATTTATATTTATATTTATATTTATATTCTGTGCCTCCTTCTTTCTTAGATGTAGGTCCTTTATGAAGTGACTGTGGTAGAGTAACTGTCATTCATGCATACACATTGGCCAGATCCCACTGGAGGGGTAGGGGCAAGCCCCAATGGTATATAACCAAAGTGAGCCAAGGAGAATTGTGACAAATGTTTACAAGGAGGGATAAGGCAATGAAATCTCTTTTGAAAGCAGACACCCGAGAGGCGTATGGACTGACTCTGGGAGGTCCGAGAAACTCCATGGGGCTGGGAGTCAAGGTGTATCAGTTCAACTCCAAGATGCAGATTTTTGTGACGATGCAGAACTGAGGAGCACTGTTGCACTGGGACTGGGGGCAAGAAGTAGGGTACGGGTACTCAGATGATGATTTTTCCTGGGAACCAAAGGATAAGTCTGAGTTTGGCTAAAGATCACTTTGTTCTGCATCCTTTATTCATTTCTCTTCCTGAAACCTGCATAGGATGTACTCAAGAGGTTTGATAGTGCCAAGAGTGACTGCAGAAAAAGGAGGACACAGAGAGAGAGAGCCAGTGGAGAACAACCTTAGACATTTTAGTGGATGGAAAAGAGTTCACCTGCCTCATGTCCCTATTCCGGCACCTCCCCCCGTAATAGCACAGGTGCTTGAGAAACCATGCAGGCCAAGGGCTGCTTCAGGCGGAGGATGGTTGGGTTAGAGGGCTTTCCCATCTGGTGGGCTCTTTGTTCTTGAAGATATAGCTCCTCTGTCCGCACTTACTGGAAGATGTAGAGTGTTTTGCAGGGCAGGCTCAGAGTCCTCCAGACCTCAGTTCATACCCCAGCTCCATCCCCAACTGCATTGTGACCTTGGGCCTCTTGCTTAGCGCTCCAAGCTGCAGATCCTTTATGAGAAATAGGGGCCATAAGAGTATTTAACACATAGGGCTATTATGAGAATTAAACACAGTCCTGTAGCCCTTTGTACACTAGTAAAATGTATGTAATTGCAATTTTTTTTTAAATGCAATGATCTCTCTTCATAGACAGAGCGTTCCTTTAAGACAGGGTAAGGTTTTGTTGTTGTTTTTTTTCCTTTTTCTTTTTGTCCCAAGTGCTTAATATCTAGTACCCAACAAAGCCCTTAATGCTCTTAGTTAGGTCTTTTTTCTTTTCATTTTTATATCCCAAGTGCTTAATATCTAGCACCCAACAAAGCCCTTAATGCTGTTAGTTAAGTAAAATCAGATCATATACCTATGGCTGGAATTTCCAGAAAGTAGGTTGTCAGGTTCAACAAGAAACCATGAAGACTTAGCAAAATCGCTTCTCCTCTGGTTACTTCTCTTCATTGCGGGCCCTGAAGTCATAATGCTGTGCAGATGTGTCTGACTTGACAGGAGACTTTTGCTTTTCTGTCTAGAAAATAGGAGCCACATTCAGTTGCCTATTTTAATGGCTGACTAGCCGCCCTCCCCCCCACACACACACTTATGTGCTCTCTCGCTGCGTGTGCACTAAACAGCTTCACTCTAACAGTTGGCTGTCAACAGAATCCATCAATTGTTTTAGTCTCTTGTTGACCCAGCCTAACAGATCATTTCATGTCCTGTAGACCAAACAACTGATTGGTTCAATAGGGTAAAATTTAGTCAGCTTGTTTAAAAAACTTGAAATAACTGATGTAGTGACATGTTTCAAATTGCTTTATAGTCTCAAATTTGACACTGAGTCAGCTATGTTTATTTTGCTTTACAAATGTAAGGGCTCTTAAAAGGTGAAAAGTAGATCTCAACAATTATTTTACTGCCAAACAACATGGGATCAGTGCTTCAGTGTGAAAATGCTGATTGTGAAATCTGTGAACACACTATTGGAGAAGAAAAATATCATGAAATTAAGTTAAGAAAGCTAATAATTTCTCTTTTATCATGTCACTTTCAGAGACTCTACTATATTGGAAAATATATTTCCTAAGGTTCGATTGAAGAGGATTTAATATATTTCTTGGTTTGTTAAGTCGGCCTACACTAAGGCAAGGTTTTACAAATCCATTAGGGGTTCGGAAGAGAAAGACGGACAGAGGACCCAGATGCTTTGACGAGAGACGCAGGAATTGACATTTTGATATGTCGCATTACGTGAAATGATTTGGCAATTGGACAACAGAGTTGTCTCTTGTATTAGCACACTCGAACAGCAGCAGAAAAACAACCTTCCATTTTATTTTCATGAGATTTATTGTTTTTTAATAATGCCACTTTTCAGAAGTATAGTCATGTGCTCACTTAGACAGGCTGACAAAGTGAAAACTTGTACGTGATGCAAAGTACCCTTTGGGCCATAGATTAAGACATAGATAGTGCAGTGACAAGTCAAGTCAAACGCCCGCAGCAGACAACAAATCCCAACCTCCCCTTCCCATGATCTGGCTCCCATTTTGCACCATAGAACCCACAGTGGATATCTGGGCAAAACATAGAACACAGATGGCTACCGACAGACATGAAAAGTAAATTTTATTAAACATGTTTACATACATGAGTTGGAAGTTCATTTAAAAGCACAGGGGAGTGTTAAGACAAGTGGTCAAAATAGAAAGATACTACCCAATTATAGTTGATTGTTGGCCACTAAGACAGAACGGAATCTAGTAGAAGTGCACCAATGCTTCAGTTCTTCCTGCTCAGCATGGTGAGTAGTGGTCAGTCTGTGCCCTATGGAATGACGGGCAGGTGATTCTGGCATGTGTAAATAATGATAAAGAATTCACTTGGTGCAGGCAGTATGTCTATGGATTAAAACCTAGTGTGTACACAGTGTCTACATGTGTTACAGCCCCACAGTTAGAATCTACACCAAAATATTTATTAGAAGGAATTTGGTCCATACTACATCACGTTTTCCGGAGGGTAAAAAATAAAGTCCATCTATAGACATTTCACCCCAGGTTCACAGATCGAGTCTGGCAGAAACCTGCAAAATGTCTATAACAAAAATGGATGGCTTAGATTTCTTGGTTATTTCAGTATAGTAATTAACGAGCAAAATGTACAAGTACATGCAACATACAAGCGGGCCTATGTGGAACTAACATACATTATTAAATAGCCTTTTGTTTCTTTTCTCTTTCATTTTTTATTTATTATTTTATTTTTTTACAAAATGTGCATGCAGCGTTGAACAGTTCCAAGTCATGCTGCTCTATCTGTGTAGTCACAAAAGTTGAATGACTCATAAAAGGAGGAGAACATGTCAATGCACCTGCAGGGTCTGCAGTATGGAACGCACACACAGAATGCCACAAGGGAAAGTCAAGGCCAAGAAAAACTCAGATGAAGAAAATGCACATTGAAATTTGACTTTGTTTTATCTCCCCCCCCAAAAGTAAGATACTTTGCATTAAAAAACCCCCCAAAAAACGAGCTTTGTGCTTGCATCGATCTCAAAGAAATGTAAACTAAAATTCGATGAAAACATTAGTTTAGTGCAGAATAGTTCAACTGGACTTTCCAGTGAAATACTGAACAGCTCACACCATGCTCTTTCCGGGTGGACGGGTGTGTCTGCACTGAGGCACAGCCGTGAAGCCCGGGCATAGCCGACAGTGTCTTAGATCCAAATCCATTTTAATCACCATTTGAAGTAAAAAGTGTGGTTTGTACACATGAGCATATACTTTTTTTTTTATATCGGGAAGAAAAAGGCATCACAAGGAGTGTTTCCAAGGTACGATTATGTAGTTAATTTTAGTTCCCAGCATTAGTTGCAGATTGACTTCTTTAAAAGTCTTCCATGCAGAACAATGGAAAAGAAAGTAATATTTTTAGAATGCGAACAGATGTGCTCTCCATTAAACATGGTGATTCAGGGATTATTTTTTTGGAAGATAACTTTTTGTTTTCAGGGTTTCCACACAGCAGACTGAAGAATTATAGCATGAAAGCCAGTGGAGCCCTTCAGGGGCCTCGCCTTGTTCAGCTGTTGAACACGCAGGGGAGATGCTACAGAGGCTGCTTCAGCCCTTTTTGTGGCGAGTTTGGAAAAAGAAAGGAAGGGTCTCTGTAAGCATCACGAGGCCTGTCATGACACAGCCGAAAACCAGTGTAAATAACAAACTCAGTGAAAAACGAAACAAAACAAATCCAAAAGCAACAAATAACACACACAGAAACAAAACACAAAAGAACAAAATTTGTCGAACACCAGGGAAATAACACTGCTCGTGGTCTGTGTAAAAACGTGTAAAATACAACTTATCACAGAGTGAGAGTTTCCAGTTTGTTCAATTTGGGGTGCGTGCGTGTGGGCGTATGTGCGTGCGTGTGTGTGTGTGTGTGTGTGTGTGTGTGTGAGTGTGTGTGTGTAAATTGAAGTTTCTTCTTTTTCGTTTTTTTAGAAGCATTAGTGGTTCTCACTAGCTTGTTGGCTCTTATTGTAATCTGATACACTGCCTTGTTCTGTCATATGAAGCCAGATTTGAAACAACAGTTGGGACACATTATTGAAAAACTACTACAGGCAAAGCACAAGTTGATTGTCTGTCTCCAACAATGCTTTTGATCATGAAATATCTGGTTCCGATTATTATCCTGAAAGGTAGAGCTTTATTGGAATGACTCTAGTATGAGTTCACTACGATCGAATGCAGGGAGGCCCAGTTGAACTTTCCAGAGATGATTGGGAAGCCCGGCGGGTTAGGGGCGTGAGTGTGGGATCCACCAACGATGACGGTGGGAACAATTTGTACCATCCGATTACCATACTGGACAGATCAAGTTCTTCCAATAAGATTTGGGCCACCCCCATAAAGCATTTATGGTCCATTCTTCCATAGTCTCCCCAGACGATCACCTGCAGAGACAGAGAAAGGCAATAAACTTAAACTCCTCTCTAGAGTTGTACCTTAGGAGAGTTGAAAGCAACTATTCTGTAAAGGGGGCCAGTCAGCTAAGGAGAGGAAATGAATATAACCAACACCACGGAGGAAAACTAGGTAAGAAGATACTAACATGAAGGTGCTCAACAAGACACTTCACAATATGTTTTAGATTCGATGGAAGGCAGGTAATGTTTTCCTAGTCAATGAGGGGTATTACATACATAAACCATGTTAAAGAAATACATATACAATTTCATTTACATATAAATTCAACACCTTCTTTAGTAACCACCATCTAATAAGCAATGCACCTGACATTCAGCCAGTCCTGAGTACTTGCTGGTCCCTGAACACTTAGGTTTTCCTTTCCTTTCTTCTTCATTGTGTCTCATGTCTGTAGATAATAATACTCAATAAACTATTACTGGCATCATTTGCCTTGATATCTATCTATCTATCTATCTATCTATCATCATCATCTACTACATCTAGCTATCAAGATGAGGCAAGGGGTGACAAATAGGGCAAAAGTAGAGGAGTGGATAGAAAGAAGGAAGAAAAGAAGGTAGAGAAAAAAGAAAAAGTTTAATTTTATTAAAGTCCATTAAACCCATATATATTTTAATACATTAATTTCACAGCAAACAGCAACTTGCTATTTTTTTCTACGGGAGAATGTTATACCACATTCCTCTCTACCGAACTGAGTCTCTTCCTATTTGATCACCTCTTCGGTGTCTACATAGATAATGTGGATTTTCAATGTAAAAAGTCACATGAGCTATTACTCACCTGAAGAACTTTACCCTGCGGACTTTCATCAAACACCAGGGACTGTTGATACAAAGGATCAAGGGTTTTCCGTGCAATTCTTGTCTTCTTCTTGGCTATACAGGCCCCGTTTTCCAAAAGATATACCTTGACATATGGAGCTAAACAAAGATAACATTAATACATGAGAAGTTAATCCTTTACATTAAATTGGTTATATTAGAAAATGCCTTACTAGAGATTTAGAGATGCTTACAGAAAGTTTTCCATTGACTATTTAAATCTTTTACAATTTAAAGTGCTTCAGAAATTCTACTCCTTCACTCCCATATGTTATCACTACAACCAGTTTCATAATTTCAAATAAATGTATGCAAGTTACCTTAAGACTTTGACTTACTTGGGGTACATCTGGAATTACAATTCAGGTTTATATCTTAAAGCTCATTGTTTCCTTATATTACAACAAAACTTTTTCCTTTTGCATTTCTAAATGTACCAAAAAACTAATTGACATAAGCTAAGAAACAATCATAACTGAACTTTTCCTAATATGACAATATTATTCCTAATATTTTCTGACAGAATAATTGTGCAAAGATTCATTTTTATAGTCTCAAAGAACACAGAAAAGCTGCTTTTTAATCAATCAGATGACAAAAAAAAACAGCATATAAATTTCAATGCAGCAGGTGTTTTGAGTTTTTTGCCCATGTGAGATTTTCTGGTCCAAACCCCTTCCCTTACCAGGTGTAGATTTGGAGCCAGGTTTTTGCGTGAGGCTTCGTGCTCTAATCACTTCAACTTCTAATTGGCCCTTTTTATCCTCCATTCCAATTTGTATATCGCCTGCAAGTGGAGGGGAAGCAAAACGTTTCAGCTTCTTTGAAGTTATGTGCAGTTAAAAAAAAATAGAGGTCCGTTAATAGGCTCCAAATTAGGATCTTTATGATCTTGATAAAAACAAAGATTTAGAACCCCCCATCCCGCCCTTCTCTCCCTACTTCCAAATCAGGTTTCAAAATGTTTCTCTTCATTTTTCTGGTACTAATCCATTTAAGAGAGTCCCAGATTAGGTTATAAATTGCTTAACAACAATAATACTGAGGTATTTAAGTGATTCTTGTACTCTAATAAGATTTCTTATCCTTTATGTCATCTAGTATATAATACTTCTTAATAAAAAGCATAATCTATCTATATTTCCATTTAGAGAAATCACCATTATTGTTTTGGTGACTATCCTAGCAATCTCATAAGTACTTTCCTCTCTTCCTCCCATCCTTCTCTCCTTCCTTCTTACTTATCTATCTAGCTATTATGACCATACATCCTCAGTTTATTGACTGTATGGGCCACTAAATAGGCATGTCATTAACTATTTAACCAAATATAGGCTATCTGCATTGTTACCATTATAATGAATAGCTCTAAAAAGAATTTTTGCATATGTTGTCAATGCTTCTTGATCATAAATTCTCAGATTTTAAATTATTGGGTCTAATTGAACGGGCATTCAAAATTCCATGCATATTGCCAAATATCCTTCAGAAAGGCTGTACCAGTTTGCACTATCACCAGAAGTATTATACCCCACTAATAGTGGTATTAACAATATGTCTAATTTTTGCTAACCTGGTGGTTAAAAAGTTGTAATTTGCACTTTCCTGATTATTAGGAAGGCTGAACATATTTCTAAGTAATTTCAACTTGCATTCCTTCTCTTATGTCTTGCTTGTCATATGCTTTACCCATTTTAAATAAGATATCCTTCTTTTTCTGATGGATATAATACTTTATCTCTGAAAATGTTAAATTTAATTATTTTGAAGTTATTTTTAGTTGAGTCATCTCCACTTTTCAGTTGTGAGTTCTATTTTCCAGGTCAGTTGTTCATTAGTTCTGTCACTTTGTTTTAGATCTCAGCTCTTGGAGGTCTCTTGGTCTTTTCATATAGACATAGTTTAATGAGTCAAAATGTTCTATACGACGTCTGTTTTGTTTTGTTAAAATGTATTTTTATTTATTTCAGAGAGGAAGGGAGAGAGAGAGAGAGAGAGAGAGAGAAACATCAATGTTGAGGGAGAATCATTGATCAGCTGCCTCCTGCACACCCCACACTGGGGATTGGGCCCACATGTGCCCTGACTGGGAATCAAACCTTGACCTTCTGGATTACAGAACAACAATTAACCACTGAGCCTCACTGGCTGAGCTATAAGATGACTTTTATTAGTATAAAAGATTCCCATTCTCTCTGTCAACTTCGTGTCTTCCAAGGGTCACTGCTTCCATAAGTCTCAATATTTTCATCTGATCTATTTTTCACTTTTTGGCATTTGCCTCCATATCTCTAAGTATTACACTTATAAGATATCATCCTAGTTTTTCAATTTTAGATATTATTATTGACTTCTAATTTCAAACTCTCTCACTTCTTTCCTATCCCCACCACATACTAGATACTTTCAGTCATCCCATTTTCCAGTATTAATATTTATATTATTATGATTATGTAACATTGTTTATGGTGGAGTAAAGTGGAATATTATGATTATTACTTCTCATTTCTTGGACAGCTTTTCCCCTTTCCTGCACTTAATAAATATCTTTTTAGAAAGCATTTGCTTACACTTTTATGTACGTATCACTAATCCAACCCCACACACTCTCCTGAGTTGTTTACCTCTTCCATAAAATCAAATACATTAGGTATTCTACAGTTTTCATCTTATGAAGTCTGACATGATATAATTTGAACAAATTGCTTTGAAAGCTTACTACAGCTGTTATCTTTAGGTTTTCCTTCACTACCAACCATTTCTCTCTGTGTTGAAACATTTATTTACTAGATCTCATCTTCTCATTTTAGTTCACAATTTTTAAAATTCACTTCATTCATTTTGTGGAAGTATAGTTCTCTGAGCAATGTTGGGTATGAGAAAGATGTTTGGAGACCTTTACTGTCCTGAGTTTTTATTTAGCCTTAAACTTAAACTTACTTGAAAACTTGGCTGGCTATAGTACTCTATGCTGGAAACCAATTGCTACTCAGAATTTTGAAGATAATGCTCATTAGACTTCTAGCTCCCAGTGTTGTTGTTAAAGAGTCCAATGGAAATCTGATTTTGATAGTTTTGCATAGAATTATCCTCTTCAGAAGATTTCCTGCTGGAGGACTTTCTGTTAATTTCTGGTGGTGTGAAATTCTATGATGATGTGCCTCTGCATCGACCTATTTTCAAGCCTTTTGTTGAGTGCTACATGGGTCCTTTCAAGATGGAATCTCATGTCCTTCAGGAAACAGCTATGGCACATGCTACATATAATTTTCTCCATTCATTATGGATCTACTGGAGACTCTATTTTGACAGGGGTTTTCTGATAATTCAAAGATTTAGGACTATCTTTATTCATTTTGCATAATATCTCAAGTTAGAAAAATGCATGGGAAATTAGAACAGTCATTTGAAACCAGCAACACCCTAGCTGAAATGTTACTTTTCACTTGCATTACAATTATGCTACTTTAAATGACCTTGTCAACCATGAAATATCACTTTTTCTGCAGAAAAATGGATTCTTACCCATTGCAGGGGTGGCGAGGGTTTGGCGGCCAACAAGCTGGGCTGGTCCCAGTCCATCGAGAAAATCACTAAATTGACTGTCCGCTCCTAGTCTCACTCCAGGAAATATTAAGCTATTAGCAAAAGTACAAAAATCAAGACATTAGCTCTCCTAGAATTCCTTTCATAGTTTCCATTATACTACTAATTCTGATCATGAATCATAAACACTGCTTAGACAATCGGTTTACTTATTGATTGCATCGCCTCTGCACCAAGCAAGCATATGAGAGTCATCATTGATTGAGAAAAGATCTAAACTCTCAAATTAAGAGCAGATGTGGTAGTCAAGAGAGCTCTGTTATAGTTTTTAATATCTTACATTTTCTGGACACCTACAAATAAAATTCCCTACCTAAATACTAGTATATCACTGACATAAAATATAAGATGCACATTTTTATATCATGAACTTTAAATAAATAATTGCTCATAAACATTGTGTAATATTAATGCTAAACTTAAAAATACCTAATGATTTCTTAAATAAATATTATAGCATAATGCACATTCTTATTTAAAAATAAAATGTTTAATTTATTCATTTTGAGTGAATTGCATTTCTATATTATCTGAGATGTTTATTTAGTTCAAATGCAATGGATTGATTAAAATGTGTCTGTTTCTTACTACAGCATGACTGCCTGAATTTCCTGGGCTGTGAGCTCCACCAGAGCAGTGACTATGCTCTTCTTGTTTATTGATGTATCCTGGGTAACAAGAACCAGGCTTGTTAGGTGGCTGGACTGCAATGAGCATTTTTAAAATAAACAGATGTCCATAGGGATTTATTGCTTCCAATGTGCTTCCCCAGATACTATTTCTTCACAATCAAGGGAATTAAAAGGGTACATATGACCACCCATCCAGAGACTATGAAAAGAAATTTTTGAGAGGCTAAGGGGCTTATCCATGATGGATGTAACTGTTATTTGATTTGTTAATTTTTATATAAAAAATGTCTCCAGTCTTGCATTTGGATATTGCTTTATAAGACTTCATCACATATTGGTGTTTTGTCAGCAAGTTTACCTCCATAAATTTCACTCCTGCTGATATTTTGGTCTTAGCTGATAACATGCATCCCAATAATTTGATCAAATAAGTTTTAGGAATGGGAAAGCATATCGCAAATATGAACTTGGCATACTTTTATTTCATTTTCTGAACAAAATAGAAAAATTCCAGTAAAATACAATAAAATATTAAAATTAGGATTGGTAAATTAGTTATTTAAATGGTAATAAATGAATAACTATAAAAAATTTTACATGGTTAATCCCCAAGCAACCCACTGAAGAAGAATAATTACTAATTTGTAAGATCTGTCACCTCAGTAAAAATTCAGTTTTATCAGAAAAATTCTCAAGCATAGGAAAATAAAATAGTAAAAAACAAACCAGGTAAGCAAAAAAAAAAATTCTAGTTATATTTTTCAAAATTAATTAATTTTAGAATTAACTAAAACTCTTTAATAAAACAGCAACAAGGAAGATAGATTCTGGGCTTTTATCTTAAGGGAAAAATGAGTTAGTGATGTTTTAAAAAACACAAAAATGTAAGTTGCTGTTATGAGAGTGTAAGAATATGAAAATTAGTTCCTCACTTATTTTTTTCTTTTTCTGATTTTCCTTTTTTATTGAATTTATTGGGGTGACACTGGTTAATAAAATTATATAAGTTTCAGGTGTGCAGTTATATAATACATAATCTGTACATTGTGTTGTGTGTTCACTTCTCCAAGTCAAGTCTCCTTCCATCACCATTTATTCCCCTTATATCCTCTTCTACCTCTCCCTCCATTCCCCTTTCCCTCTGATAATCACCATACTGTTGTCTGTGTCTGTGAGGTTTTTTTGTTGTTGTTTGTTTTCGCTTATTCCCTTCAGGTTTTTCACCCAGCTCCACAGCCTGCCTCCTCTCTGACAGGTGTCAGTCTGTTCCTCACTTCTAAATTTTAATTCAGATTTTGGTAACCGGCCAGACAATGAGTTTCCTATATGAAAGAATCCATTAAAGGTGACGTTGCTACAATAAACATCCATGAGTGGACTATTCTGAACTTTTCTGAGTGATAGAAATCAGTTTATGTTAACCCAACATTGCATCATTCCTTTGAAGGTTCTGAATGACTAGGTCTGTGCAGAGGTATGTCTGTGTGTCTGTATCACAAGGTCCGGTGTTTTTAAATGGGTGACTGGCCAGCTAGTGGAGTGAAGAAGCTCGCAGTAACCCTGGTGGCTGTGTTATCTTTCCTGTCACTACATGTCCATGGTCCTAAAGCCACACAGATGAGCCGATGTCACTTACTTTCCCTCAGAGCTGTAACTGTTGATGCTGCCATCCGTAGACTCTCGACTTGGTTGTCTGACCATCTTCCTCATTTCGGCTGCCATTCCTGTTTCTGTGCTTCTCTGGATGGTGCTTTTTAACTTCTTGTGGCCCGACTCTGGCAGGAGAGAGTGAAAGAAACTCTAAGTTTGGTTTAGACAGTTTCCTGAATATCGACTCTGCAAATACAATAGTCCATTATGCGCATAGTTAAAAGTTAAACTCAGAAAAATAGTGTCTGACAGAATCATCTGATTGATTAAATCTTTTTGCCAAAGCGTGCTTCGGCCAAGAGGGGTGGCACCATTGCTCCGGTTTCAAGGACTGCCTGAATCTCAACGAGCCAAAATGAACTCATTGTATTATTGCTGCCGAAGTTGTGAATTTCAATGAAAAAATGGATTTGGCACCAAATTGCTCTGTGCAAAGAGAATGCTGAAAACCTAATCTGGAATGCTCCAATGTGTGGGAACCATCCTAAATGAGGGGCCATGTCCTTTAAAGGAGAACAGGCACTTGGAAGAAAGCATGGAAAATACCACAGTTTGGGTACTGCCACAGAGCAGCAGTCCTCGTAGAGAAACTTCAGTATTTTATTTGATGATTTTTGCAACTCTTTAACAAACACAATCTCATTTAAGATGGCATGTATGCTGCTTATGTAGGTTGAATAGGTATTATCTTAATTCCAAGGTTTCAAAGTTATCTCATGGCCCTTGGACTTTAGAACAATATCCTTGAGCCCCTGTTAGAATAATAGAATATTAAGCAACATTCTATTTACAGCATGGAAATGAAATTCTAGAACATTTATTTGATTAGGGCAATATCAAAAGGTTAGAGAAACTATTAGACTTTTAACACCTGCCATGCCTTTTTCATCTATACATCCCATAAGCATTTCTGGGTTTATTTCAATTTCTCTAAAGTATCATTTAATATCCATTAATAATATATAAAAATGCTTTATATACATAGGCACATTCAGAAACTACATATATATGAATATACACATAAATTTTTCAATCTTCATAACACTTCTGTGAAGCAGGTGACTAAAACACTGTTAAATAAGCCATATGAAAAATTGCATGTTTTCCTCTGATTTTTTATCTTTGCACCCCTTTTCTAGATTATCTAATAAAAGATATCATTGGTTATGTGATATGGGCTCAATATTGAATATTCTCTACAGGAGAACACAAGTGTGATTATGATACTTCCTTGCTCAAGTTCTTGTGATGGTTTATCATCGAAATGAAAAGAAAATCCAAACTTGTTTTCATTGCCCACAAAATGCTACCTAGGACCCGGCTACCTCTCAGATCTCACCCTCATCCCATGTGCACACTGCCTTCCGGTCACACTTCCTTCCTGCCTTGAATTTCTCTTCCACTCCAAGCATATGTTTCAGGCCCAGTTTCCTTACTGGCTGCCACTGCTGACTTTTTTTGCTTTGCTCCCTCATCTTATTTGAGTCTCTGTTTCAATCCTCATTAATCTTTATCCTCTTGCCATGCTTCATATTTCTTCAGAACACTGCTCCATCTTCTAGTAAACTTCAATTTGTTTGTTGTCTGTTTCCCCAAATAGAACTTATTTCTATGAGAGACATGTGAATATTACTGACTGCTATCATCCCTATGGAGAACAGTGGGATAAACTCAGTAACAGGATGATACCACAGTCCTAATGTGCAATTTTCTCATTCCATTTAATATAATTATAATATAATACAAACACATCCCTGTTTATTGTTTTTAATGAGTGCGCTGTTCCATCGTATGGCTATGTGGTATCATATTTAAACCATCTCTTTCTTGAGGAGCATTCTCAGTTAGAGAGTTTTTATAGAATACATTTCTAGACATTGAAAAGCTGGTCAAAGTGTAGGGATCTGTTTAATCTTAATAGCTATTTCTAAATTGTCCTTTAGAAACATTGCAGCAATTTGTAGTCCTGCCAACATTTATGCAGATGTTCCCATTTAACCAGCAAAGGCATAGGAGTTTTCTACATTTTCTCTTTCTGGTGTCTGTCTTGTTCATTGACTTGTTATTGTAGAATGTGTACACATACCAAGGCAGGGACTTCATTTATGGCCATTCGGAGTGCTGTATAGTTTCAGTATATTTATATGTATCTAAATACTGTGCCGCCTCCTTAGATGTAGGTCCTTTATGAAGTCGCTGTGATAGAGCAACATGTCCTTCATGCACACACATTGGCCAGATCCCACCTGAGGGATAGGGACAAGCCCCAAGGGTTTATTACCAATTGTGACAAAAGTTTCCAAGGCGGGATGAGGCAATACAGCTGGGAGGTTGGGGGGGGGGAGGGACCAAAAGGGATCAGCAGTAAGGAGTTTCAGGTTAGAGTATACATTCCTTCAGATTTTCATCCATCCATCCATCCAACCAACCAACCAACCAACCAACAAATATTTATGAAGCCCCTAATGTATGTCACACAGCTCTAGGTGCTGGGAACATACTGATAAATGACAAACTTCCTGCTATCCTGGAGCTTACATTCCACTGTGTGTATTTCTCGTGTGTACACCAGAAAGGGAATGAACAAATAAACAAATAATATCGCTGGTAATACCTGTTGTGTAAAAAACGTGAGGCAGGAGACGGGGGATAGAGAGTGACAGGGAAAGAGCAGCAATGGGTTTTTTTTAAAAAGGGGTCAGGGTCTCATTAAACACTGGACAGGGAAGCAACCCCACAGAGGAACTGATCCTGGTAACTGTGGTGGGGAGGCTGCACGTTGGTCAGGAGGAGCTGTTGTTTTGTCAGTAGCACACAGTCCTCCAGGTTTCTTCTGCAGTCTTTTCAATGTGGATGTTGACTCTGTCTGCTCTGGGGACAGCTGGCAGTCCAGGGGACCGTGGAGGTAGGCTGTCAAGACCTGCTTTCTGTACATTTCCCAATACAGGTTTCACATGGTTGTCATTCATTACATATTTGTTTAATTAGTGAAAAGAAAAAAAATTAAAAGTGAAGAGTCTGTTAATTCTTTTTGCTTTTTTAAAAAAAATTGGAATATCAAGTTTTCTTAAAGAAGGGTATATCTAAAGGGTACCCCAAAATCCTTAGAGCAGTTTTAAACCTTAATAGCTTCCAAAATGTAAATGCTGCACACTTTGAAAAGACATCATTTGAAAGGTTGGTTATTGACCTTGCTCTCATATTTAATTTTGTGAATCTGAATTACATATTTTTAATTTTAAAGTTGTTTTTTAGTTCTTCTGAAGATGGCAAACATAGACCAACTTAGCTCTTGGCCTTATTCATGCTAATATTCAATGCAAAGAGCTTTGATGGACTGAACAATTTTATAAAGGCCCAGGTAAAAGCTGAATAAATAGTTCCAGCTATGAATCTGCCCCATTTAAATTCAAAGGGCTCTAATATTATTCAGAATGAAAGGGTTGGGAGGAACACTGTTTAATAGGTGTAGAAACTAGAAATTTTGTGAAGCATAATTCATGCAGCAAATTCTGTTCAGCACTTACACTGGGCCCAGTCTTTTCTAGATTCTGGTGATGAAGCAGTGAACACAACCAACAAGCACCCCTGCCCACATGGAGCTTACATGCTGGTGAATATAATGACCTGCTCAACATCATAGTAGTTAGCAGCAGAAACTGCATTCAAAACCTGATTTTCTGAATCTTAGTCTTGTGATCACTCCATCATATCACAGTTTAGAAAAACACAAAATCTCATCTCACTTATTTTACAAATAGAATAACAGTTTAGCCACATGGATATTTTCATGTATACGTCCTCATATGGGCTTATAAGTTCATTTGAAAACCTTGTTGAATCACATATATTCTATATAAGTACAAATGTATATAATCACTGTATCTCTGCACATGCTATAATTATAGCATAAATATGTTACATACATGTATTATTTTTAATATCAATGTAATGCATTAAACAAAATATTAGCAAATACTATTATGCTTATTAACAGTAGCACTATTCTTTAATAATTATTTGTATCCATTGAAGAATATTAACCTGACAAAGACATGAACTCTGCTATCAAATTATGAACATGAAACCTTTGACTTAAACCACTGTCCTAAGTATGATACAAAGAACCAAAGGATTAGAAAACTAGTATATGTTAAGATTCTATGTTCACAAACACATAAAATTTAGTACAATCCATAACATTTGGGGCAATATTTTACCCAGACTTAGGAAGAACAAACTTTCTCTCACTGAATATTCCAAAGTGCCATGTTTACATAGGTACTTACACTCTCTTTTCATATTTAGAGATGTGTGTTATATTTAGAAACACCCTGCTCACTTATTCACTCTGCAAATACTCCTTAAGCACCAAGTACCTATAATCTAAAAGACATCATTTTAGGGGTGGGAGCTACAACAGCAATCATACAGGATAGCACATATAATAAACAACTAAAACAAATAACAATAATTTTAGATCTTGGTAATCATCATGGAAGGAAATAAAGCAAAAGAGACTGTCTCAGTAGAGTGAGTTACTTTTGATCAGCTGGTCATGGAAGGCCACATCTGAGAATGCAGAGAAGGATTCAGCCATGCAAAAAACTGCAGGAAGGATGATCCAGGCAGAAGGAGCAGGTATAGGACCCTGAGGAGTGACTGTCCTTCCTGCCATGAGAGGGTGACATAGGTGGACGATGAGAAGATGGAGCAGAAGAGGCTGAAGGACCTGGTGGTGCAGGACCAGCAGGG
>NW_005367989.1:815173-817080 GCF_000412655.1 Myotis brandtii
TAACATTTGAACCCGTGACCCTTTGGTGCATGGGCCTATGGTCTAACCCAGCCGTGGGCAAACTACGGCCTGCGGGCTGGATCCGGTCCGTTTGAAATGAATAAAACTAAAAAAAAAAAAGACCGTACCCTTTTATGTAATGATGTTTACTTTGAATTTATATTAGTTCACACAAACACTCCATCCATGCTTTTGTTCTGGCCCTCCGGTCCAGTTTAAGAACCCATTGTGGCCCTCGAGTCAAAAAGTTTGTCCACCCCTGCTAGTTACTGGGTGGAGAATGAATGTTAGGAACTAGGAGTGAAAGCAGGGGGAAGATTTGGAAAGTTACTTTCCTACCTAAGAAGAGATAAATACAGCAATGGCTTAGGTTAGGGAAGTAGCAGTGGAGATAAGGGAGGAGGTGGGCATTGATTATATTTTGAAGAGGAGCTTATGGCACTTGCTCTATTCCATGCAGAGGTGGTTCTGTATAAAAAAAAAGAAGGAATCAGTAACTTTTAGGGTTTTATGTGGGATAACTACTAGTAATTGAATGATAGTGACAGTTACTGAAAAGCAAACTCATTGTGGGTGATGGAAATGATGAGTTCTCTTTGGGACATTTGAGTTGCTTCCTAAAAAGCCATGTGAAGAGTAAAGTAGAAATAATTCTCATGACTCAGAACAAGGAGGTCAGTGCCAGAAACAGGTAGACAGACAGACAGACAGGACATATTGGCATGCAGATGAAATTAAAAGCGGTGGTACTAAATATAATAGGGAGGAAGTATAGATAGAGATAAAAAAAAAAGAGCAGACAGAATGGAGCCTAGGATTCCAGAAGACTGCTAAGAAGTCTACTAAGACCTTCTAAGGTACATGGAAGGACAGGTAAGTGTCATGGTGCAGAAATTAAAAGAATAAAGTGTTTCAAGAAGTACAAAAAAAAAATGTTGATAACTAGACTTTTAGTAAGGACCAGACATAGAAGTGGTGACATACTTGGCTCCATAGAGATCACTGATTCCAAGAGAAGTAGGTTCAGGGAAGGAGGGCTGGGAGCCTGAAAGGGATGGCCACTCAGAAGACAGAATGAGAGGTGAGTAAGCAGGGACAATGCCTATGACTATTTTGCAAAGGTTTATTGTGATGGAGAAGCAGTTTCTGGAAATTCACATAGCATTAGGGGAGGTCGTTTATTATTTTTAAGGTGTGTGATATTAGAGCTCGTTTCCATGCAGACAGCAGTGATTAAATGCACAGGGAAAAACACCACATTTGTAGGTCTGATCTTATTCATTGGAGAGGTAGATAATGTCCAAGAAATCATCTTTCAGTCAAAGCAGTCTCTAATGCCCAATGAAGTCAATTCCATCAATGAGCTGGAAAAATCAGTTTTAAAAAAATCACTTAGTTGATTCAACAATTTGGGTCCAAAAAATAAATGCAATAGCGTCTATTAACTCACAGAGAAAAACTATAGAGGAAGTTTGACCTTTTGGTTACCCTGAAAGTAACAACTGAGATCAATGATACAAACTTTTTTTATATGTAGAGTGACGAAATTCAGTTACCTTTACAAAGAAAAGTTGTGGTTAATATGATATGTTTTGTTCATTCATTCCTTTATTTACCCATTGAACAAACTCTTTGGAGTGCTTTGAGCCCCGGATTGTAAATGTAAGTGTGGGAAGGAAACAGGCCCGGAGCCAACCATGTCATGGCTTAGTGGGAGAGATTAAGTGAAAGTTTAGTTGTGATTCAGTGTGGCTCAACAGAGAGGATTTACTTATATGCATTTAGCTTTAGGTATTTATTGTATGTAAATTCAGTAATATGGAGAGCGGATGAGAAGGGAAGAGAGAGGACGATTTAATCAGTGAGTGTGAGTCTGCGCTTGCTATGCCACTAAATGAGCAGGGACC
>NW_005367989.1:820592-833949 GCF_000412655.1 Myotis brandtii
TCCTATATAATAAAAGGCTAATATGCAAATTGACCGAACAGCAGAATGACTTGTCACTATGACGCGCACTGACCACCAGGGGGCAGACGCTCAATGCAGGAGCTGCCCCCTGGTGGTCAATGCACTCCCACAGGAGGAGCGCTGCTCAGGTAGAAGCTGCTCTTGGCTGGCAAGCGCAGCAGTGATGGCGGGAGCCTCTCCCGCCTCTGGGGCAGTGCTAAGGATGTCCGACTAACATAGGGAGTGGGCCTAAGCTGTCAGCTGGACATCCCCCAAGGGCTCCCGCAGACTGCGAAAGAGCACAGGCCAAGCTGAGGGACCCCCTCCAGTGCACGAATCTCGTGCACCAGGCCTCTAGTCATATATAAGGTGTTATGACAAGATCATCTCAGGACAGCCCTTAAACTCTCTGCTTGTGCTTTAAAGGCCCCTCCCCACCCTGGCCCTCTTATGGCCTCAGCCCCTTCACATCTCATGTAGCCTTCCCTTCCCCATGGATCAAGAGGATGTACCCACCTAGATCTCATGCCCACCTGGACCCCTTATCTACCCTTCTGAACTAAGCCTCCAGGTAGTAGAATTCCTGCCCAAATGGCCCAAGACCACATACAGAGCTGGCCCCTGTGTCTTTCTGGGATCCAGCCTCAGAGGATGGATAGCAACACCAATGTGCACACCTCGAAGTCCAAGGAGTATAGGCAGCCTTAAACATGTGTGCAAGGCACCTCGAGGTACAGGACAGAGCCAAGGGATGGGAAGAGAAGGCAGAGAGCAGCAAATCTCAGTATGAGATGGATAAGCCAAGTTCAAGCACAGAACTCTGATCGTCAGGATTCTAAATTGAAACGTGAACTCCTTGGTCATTAGAAAACTAAAAACGTTTTATTTAGCATTTTGCTAGCTTGGTTTAAATGACAAATAGTATGTGGGCTTCCATTGCTTGATCAGGGACTTGGGAAAGCCTAGAATCTCTCATTTATAAAACTGTTTCATGCGTCACAATACCACAGATTCCTTACTTTGATCCTTTTGAAGAATTATCACTAGAAGAAATCTGTTGGGTAATTTTGTATGGAGTTTGATCAGGCTCTGAGAAACATGTGATACATTTGATGATAAAAACCCAAGGAAGTCCTATGTGAGTCACACAATCCTATTCTCTTTCCTGGAGTTTTTCCTCCCATCAGTTCAGGAAACTTGGGGGTCCAAGAAGAACAGAGGGGATTGTAGGAGTACAGTTCTACTGGGTGTGCATATCTCTGAAGAGGCGATCCTTACTTCTCTGTGCCTTAGGCGGATGATCTGTACTCTGGCACTATGGGGACTGCTAAGCCTAGAGACCCAGAAAGAATATTCCTCAATAAAACTGGGGTGGTGGTGGGGGGGAGTAGGGCAGCAGAGAAAGAGGATCAGTGTAGCAGACTTACACTTCACAGAATAAGAATGTGCTAGCACATGTTGTGTTGTCTAGTTTACGATCCTCACATAACTGGGTGTTTGTCTACATATTTTTAATTGAGAGTGAAAACCTTATTTACTAAGATTTGATTTTAGCAAAGACTCTAACGAAAACTTCAGTACAGAGACCAGCCTTTTTAAAACTAAAAAATTTGAAATCATACTTTTTTTTAAAATCACCATAATTTTCAGGATGAGAAAGTAAATTCAGAGGCACTAACAGCTATCTCTTTTCTCTTAGATTTATAAAATTAAAGGTAAGAACTATTGGTGGTCAGAGAGATATCTTTACTACTGGTAGTACTAAAATAAAGAATCCAGTTTCCATTGTATCAATAGGACATTCAGAACTTTATTGGCAGATGGGAGACTTTAATTTCGTAGGCAACAAATACAAACACGTGCACAGCAAATTCTAGGGAGTCAGCAGCAGGAAAATACTGCAGAGATCCCACACAGGTGGTATCTCAGTTACAAAACAACCCCTACTCATCGGCCAGTCCTGCCCCGTCCTTGCCCCACTGCCTCTAGAGACCTGCATACAACCGTAGGAGATTCTGCGTTATTGTAGAAGCAGAGTCAACTGTGAAAAAGTAAAAGCTTCTCAAGGTGGCTGTACTCTCCCAAGATATTACCATCTGGGAATGTTTCACATCAGTTTGTTATATCATAATGGGAGGTTTATGTGGATTTCTGGTTAGCAACTGCATATGGTTGGTACAAGTTAGTTCATCAGTTGAATTTCTAATACTTACCAGTAGTTGACATACCTAGTTTAGAGGATAGGAATTTTAAAAATTTAAAAGTCATACCTGTTTACTGAGTGATCAGAAACATATTTATGGCTTAAGAGGAGGGAAAGGGTATTGGATGAACTAGTAGGCACAGAAGGAGTTAAGGTAGTAAGTTCAGGAGAAATCTTGCAGATTCTGAGAAGAGAGAGGAGAATGAATTAGTAAATGGGGAATGGAGAGGAAGAGAGAGAAAGGGACCAATTTTCTTGAGGCAAAAAACACCACAAGGGGGTGGCCATCAGCACAGCGTGATTCCAACCAGCTGGTCCTTCTAAAGCAAAATGCTGTGACCACTTTATTTCAGGCTGGTTCTGAGGTCAGACCACACCTCAGAGTGTGAGCATAGCAAGCAGCAATATGGGCAAGTGAAGTAAACAGTGGTAATTCGAGGCATCGCCTCACAGGCTGAGGGAGTAACGTGGAGGTTGGCTGCGTGTGACAAATGAAGAATGATGCCATGACTGGCAAAAATATCATATATGTACAAAAGGGTTAATCTGATCTGGCCTATGTGCTTGCGAGATTTGGGAAACTGCTGGTTGGTTGCTTCTCTACTGACTGTGGTTAGAATAAGTGTTAAATAACAAAACATAAAGTTGCACATCGAAAGAGCAAAAGAAAAAGAAAACACCCTTAAGATATAGAGAGAAAATGTTTGGTGGTGAAAATTGGTAAAACAAAATATTACATGTGGGTTCTTTCATTTTCACCCCGCTCCCTACCATGTTTAGAAAATTAGGCGAAGAAGAACTTGAAATCTATATAATACAATAAAAGCCTAAAATATATGCTGGTGAAGGGAAATCTGAGGACAAGGTTTACCAAACTCCAGAACTGCATAACCTGGATTTCGGGTTATAGAAGGAATTGACTAAACTATGTCAAGCACAGCATTTCAAGATTCTGTAGGCTAACGATGAACGTGCTTAAGCAGATGTCTAAGTTTTAGTTGGGTGAATGTGCTAACAAAATGAGAAATAGTAATGACACACCCATCGATGATTTGACACCCTTAGCAAAATCAATTACTATCTGCCTCTCATTTTTCAGATGTTGCTTATTACTCTCAAGGCACTGTCCTGACTAAATTTATTGTAAACAATGACAGTCCTGGTAGTTTGAGGAGTTAAGAGAAGCATATGGTGTTAACCACACAAAAATGTTTGATTTAGCCACATGCTATAGACTGAATGTTTGTGCCCTCCCCCCACCCCGAATTCGTATTTGAAACCTAATACCACATGAGAGGGTATTTGGAAGTGGGGTTTGGGAAGGTTCCTGAAGCCTGCATGAAAAGGATCAGTCCCTTGCTCGCTCCTTCCTCCACGTGAGGTTATAGCAGGAAGCTGGTCATCTCTTGACCAGGAGGCCGATCCTCACCAGAGTCTGACCATGCTGCTCCTTGGCCTTGGATTTGCAGCTTTCAGAACTGAAGAACTGAGAAAAATAAGTGTCTGTTGTGCATAAGCCAATGTGTCTAGGCTATTTTTGTGACAGCAGCTCGAAAAGACTAAGAAATTGCAGGCTGACGAGTGGGGACAGGTGAACAGGGCCAAGATTGTAGAATATAAAACTCTTTTCCAGAAGGAAAACACTATGCTAAACGCTGTACAAACCTGACATTTTTTATTAGAGCAAGAGTAAATTCATAAGAATATTCAATACTTTACTTAATATCTTTGAGGCTTACGCAATATTAAAGCAGTAAACTAATCTTATATTGGCAATATTTATTTCCAATCCACATCAGATAGGGATAGAAAAAATACAAAAATAAATGTTGCACTGAAATCCTGAAGTGGATTAGACAGATCCATTTTAGAATATAATACATCTGAAACTTAGCACCAGAACTTTAAAAATAAAGTGATCTCACCCTTTGCTTAAAGAACCCAGGTGCAGTAAGGTCCAATCCTTAGCTGGAGGTCACGCAAGCTCCTTATCGCCACCCTGAAGATTAAAGCCTGAATCGTTCTGCTCCAAAGCTCTGTCCGCCCTTTACTTGAAATGGAACTTCAATTCCATTTTGTAAGAAAAAAAAGAAGTCTTATCATGAAAGCAGAGAAGCAGTGAGTGAACTGTGTCCTTTATTCCTAAGATTGTTTCGGAAAGAACGCCCATTACCACACTCCATTTGTTTACACTTTAACAGGCAAGTCCAACCTCCAGTGACGTGAGCATCTCTCCGCTACAATAACCTGTTATGTAACAGGTGGGGAACCTGGAGGCGGGCCTATACAGCTCCCTCAAAATGAATGGGAACCCAATCACTGCAGATCAGACAGTTCAAAGCAATCACTCTCAGTCTTGGCGTTCTCCTTAGAGATAGGAAGATCCTGTTGTTACAAGCATTTCAAGTGCTCTAAAGTTAAATCGACAAATGTAGTTTAAAAATTTCAGGTTTCTCACATCAAGGAAAATCTCCTTTTCTTAGAAAAGGCACATTTTAATTTACCTCAGATCCACTTGTCTTTTATTCTCCCGAGAAGACATATTTCTCCCATATTTCCTCCCAACTCAAGCCTTATGTATACAACCCTCCCCTCCTCCGCTCTTGTATTAGGACAATGGTCTCCCTCCTCCTCTGCAGAATTCCCATCATAAACTCCCCCTGCTCAACTTTTCCACCTTATTCTCTTAAATTCTACTTTGAAAATCCAAGAACTTAAAAAAATTTCTCCTTACACAAACTGTTTATAAACATACATTGGTCAGCCTTCTACACATTGTTTTCTGATATACAACATACATACCCATCCTTCATTTCCAAAATATATATTAAAAACTTAAAATAGTGTTGTTACAGGCACCAGTGCATTCAAAACTGAAAGGAGCTTATAGCCTGGTGGGAGAGGAAAACATATAAGCAATCCTATTTCAGCGGGGTAAGAAGAGTAAAATATGCCTGGGTGAGTGATGGGACATAGGATGTAGTTAACCTCTCTGTTGGGTGAGTTAAGGAACTTCCCACAGAGGAGGAGGTACTAGAGATGTACTGAGAAGGATAAATAAAAATTTGCTAGGCAGCTGAGGAAGGGAAAGAGCACCCAAGACTGTGGGGCAAAGGTCCCTAGAAGGCCCTTCCCTTCAGTAATCAGAGGAGTTGTGCCTCTGATTTCTTACTATCTGCAATATATCTGAACTACCTGCAATCTTATTTAAATTGCACAATCCAAGTTCACAATAAAAAACATTGGCTTTTGCACAGTGCAGATTCTATTGGAGTCTCTTGGTCCAGGAGGGAAGCAGGGGACCCACAGCCATGTGTCTGCTCCCTCAGAAATCTTGGTGAACTAGTGAGAAAGTATTGCAAAGAGACAGACAGCCAAGGGTTCTCTTAGCTCTTCAATCTTTTTTTCTTTAAAAAAATATATTTTTATTGATTTCAGAGAGGAAGGAAGAGGGAGAGAGAGACAGACATCCAATGATGAGAATCATTGACCCGCTGCCTCCTGCACACCCCACACCGGGGATGGAGCCCACAACCCGGGCATGTACCTGACTGGCAGTTGAAATGTGATTTCCTGGGTTCAGAGGTCAATGCTCAACCACTGGGCATCACTGGCCGGGCTAATCTTCTTTTATCTTTTAGTTACTTTTCTTTATTCTGTTCCTTAATATTTCTCCCCAGAATTCATTTTTGACATGGAAGTTTGCAGCCTCCTCTGAGGATCTCGCTAACTCTCTTAACTGCTATAGATGCTACCTCTACGTGGATAACTCCCATTGAGGTATCTCCCATATCCATTACTTTACAGAGTTTTAATTCCCAATTTCTTGTATAATTCTGGCCATTTTCATGTAAGATATCCTACCAGCACCTTGGAGTTTATAGCACTTTGGAAGTTTTTGATGGTTTTATGATGTATTAATTTGACTAGGCTACAGTTCCCAGTTTATCAAACACAAATTTAGCTGCTGCTATGAAGGTATTTTTTGGTTTGATTAGAGTTCATAACCAGTTGACTTTAAACGAGAGACAATTTCAGATGATCGGGATGGGCCTGGTTCAATCTGTGGAAAGACTCTAAGACCAGAAGGGCGGTTTCCCTGATGACAACATTCTGCCCCGGTCTGCAGCTTTGGCCAGTGCCTGAGCGCTCCAGCTGGCCCTTCCTCGCGGCCTGCCCTATAGATGCAGACATGCCAAGCCAGCCCCCACAACCACTTAAGCTGATTGATTCCTTATAATAAATATCTAAATATATTTCTCCAACAGATTCTGCTTCTCTGCTTGAAACCTGACTGGTAGAAGTTTACAGACCCACTGGCCTTCTCTACTCATTTCTCATTTCTGGTAAAGGAACTTCCATTTTTCCATGGTCACCATTGTTATAATTACTGCCTTATCTCCTCTACCTATTCCTTCTTTCTGGCTTCAATTGGTCTGCCCATGTTGAGATTCTTGTCATTGTTGTACAAGCACAACAGGTTAATTTTCATAAAGATGTTGGCCTCTCCCTAGCTCTCCCACAGCCTAGCACGCCACTGACAGGGTTCCCTGATTTCACTCCCACCAACTCTGCCACATTTACCTCGCTACTCCCTGAGGAGCAACCTTCCACTCCAGCCACACTGGTTACACTCTGCTCCCTCTTCATGGGTTGACACTGTCTACCTCCAAGCTTTTCCTTATACCATCCCACCTACTGCAGATGTGCTTCCTGTCTTTTCCCTACCAGTCCTTTAAGACCACCTCAAAGCTTCTCCACTCACAATCTACCCTGACCAGCCTAAGCCGCAGTGATTTTGCTCTCTAAGCTTCTATATTATTTCCCTAGAAGCAAAATGGTAATTGACTATTAACTGCTCTACAAAAACACTTAGATTAATGTGACAATCCTTTAATAAAATATTTTACTTATATAGAATTTTTGTTGTTGTTGATCCTCACCCAAGGATATTTTTCCATTGATTTTTAGAAAGAATGGAAGGGATGGGGCGAGACAAAGAGAAACATTGATGTGAGAGAGATACATCAACTGGTTGCCTTCCACATGAACCCTGACCAGGGCCAAGGATCAAGTCTGCAACCAAGGCACATGCCCTCGACTGGAACTGAACCCAGGACTCTTCAGTCCTTGTGCCTATGCTCTATCCACTGAGCAAAACCAGCTAGGGCTATGCTTGATTTTTCATCTGAATATGTTTTTATGTCTCTCCTGTCGAGGACTTTGTGGAAGAGTGGGGCTCAGCAAATGTTTATCAAGAGATTTGCTGACTGCTCAGGAACTTAAAGCTTAGAGGATTCACTATATACATCTTCATAGAAGCCCAAAGTAGATTCTATTTATTGGTCAATTGGGTAAAAACAATATACCAGACCACACTGACTCTGTACTGTTGGTCCTATACCAACTTTAAAGTGCGAGGGAGAAAAAAAAGAAACTTTTTACTTTGGTAGAAAAATAATTTCTAGCTGCCCATTAATAATGAGCATAGATAAGAAACAAGAGGACATTTCACTCCATTGGTTCACATGATGGCATAAAACCAAATAGATGTTAAGATGCCTTTTAAGACAAATGACTTAAATTAAGTTAGGAACTAGGGGAGGGAAAGATATAAATCACAAATATATTGCAGTCATTCAAAGTGTATTTATACCTTCTTTCCATGGGTAAGCCCTGCTTCTGAAATCAAATGCCAAGTGTTAATGGATACTAAATTAGAAATTAATTCCATGCAAGTAGTACTCAGAATCTAAATGAAAACTGTAAAATAAGACCCACAAGCAATATGTGGGAAACTCTTCTTTGATAATGCATACAACACTTCAAATGTCCTCCATCAGATGTTAATTTGGAGTTGTTTTCTTGTTTGTTTTTAAGAAAGAAGCAAGAAAGGGAGTTACTGATAAATCTTGGTTTTATCTGAGCACATAGATTATATGCTTAGTCTTTGGAGAACAACACTGTTTTTGAGTATATATAAGACTGTCCTTTTCCAAAGCGTTCTCAGAATGGCTCTGGCACAAACTCTAGAGATGATAATACTTGCAATTCCAGCCAGACTCTTTGTTGACATCAGCACAAGTGAATAAGAAAAAAAAAAAGATAATTTCCAGATTATACTTCTCTTCATAATTTATGGGAAAGCATAAGTAAAGTCTGATTTTGAAATTATATTCTTAACATATATGTGTTTTTTTTCCAATCTAAAGATAATTAAAACATAGTTCTTACTTGAGAACTTTAATTGTTTTCTCTAAAATACTGCTGGGAAAGGTCTTCATAAGCAGGTAGTCTTAGGAAAAAGTATAAACTATCTTAAATAACATAGTTGATATGAGTCATCATAGGTTATTCACACAAAAATGTTACACTTTTGTGGTCCTTGACTGATCATAACAAAAGGAAAGGAAAATATTTGGAGCCCAAATAGGAAATATGATTTATAATTTCAAAATGCAAAGTAAATATATTTCTGATTTTCTAAAATTAATGTCCATAAAAAATATTTGCATTTACTTGAGTGTGAAAGGGCTATATGATATGGAACATAGCTGACACAATTGTAAATACAAATGAAATTGCTTTAGAGGAAAATATAACTTTGTGATGTGTGTTTTGGTACTAATGAGTTGTGGATCTGTTCAATTTCAAATTCAGCATTAAAATCCTCTAAGTATAGGTTTAAAGTTAATCATATTTAAACATTATAATTTTATAAATATACCTACAGTAGCAACATCCTTATATAATACTGCATAACAATTTTTACATCTTTATTTTTCATTCAGTTGACAGCAATCTTAAGCATAATACAACCTTTGAAAACTGTTAAGACATCCTTGAGAGCTTCAGACAAACAGAAATTAGGCTTTTAGCTTTAGTTTTAGGAAAAGTTCTAAATTAACTAACAGACTCCTGTTAGGACTTAGGAAATTCAGAAATGTAACATAGACTTACTTACCTTGTTTATCTTGAAAAAATTAAGAATCAGCATTAAGTTGTTCTCAGGGGAAGACTGAGAGCCGAAGGAGCTTTGACCTGGTTTAAATAACTTGTGCTGTCTCTGGTGGAGTATCGGAGGGAGCTCTGTGAAGTCTCTCTCTCTCTCTCTCTCTCTCTCTCTCTCCTCTCTCTCTCTCTCTCTCTCTCTCTCTCTTTCTCCCGTCCTCCTTCCCTCCCTCGTTTTCTTTCCCTCTCTCCCTGTCTTCTCCTGTCTCCCTGTCTCCTTCCTCCTTCCCTCCCTCGTTTTCTTTCCCTCTCTCCCTGTCTCCCTATACTTCTCTTTTTCCTTCTCCCTCTTCCTCCCTCCTCTCTCTCACATACACACACTGTGATTAAATTGCTTCTGTCAAGAGTTTTTTGTTTTTTTTTCTGGAGCTTATTCTAAGACCATGAAGTGAAAAATCACACAGTAATTTGCTATGTATCATCTCACAAATTTGAAAACTGCTGAATAGCCACAATTTGAAAATGGCGACACAGTGACACAATTTTAAATAAGCTACATAATGAGGCCATTTAAATGAGATAAAAAATATGTTGCTGACTTTATTAAGTTCTATGTGGCTTCCCTAGTTATGCAAAAACTATTAGAGAAGTTAAGCTTAGGGCTAACACATGATTTCTAGGGTCCACCTACCAAAGGGTTTTCTCACGAGCAAGAGGAAGAAGATCTCACAGTGATTTCTGGCATCTTACCCATTCGGCACGTGTGAGACATGTGTGACACACATAAGCTGCCAAAATCATCACTTCCAAAGCGCACTGATTAAGCCCTCATCGTTGACAGCTGCTTTCCTGGCACCCTTTCACCCCACTCCTGCCTGCATGGGAAAAGAAAGGGCCCAGCTTTTGTTGAGCGCTTCTTATGTGCCAAACCCTACGCTCAGTGCTTTACACACATTTCCATTAACCCTCATCATATTTTACGGGTATAGGTATTTATATATTTTACAAGTACAAGAACTGGAGCTCAAGAGTTAATAGCAGTCAGGATGTGGTAAAAGTGTCACCACCAGCAAAAACATCCCTCCCCCCAAACCCCCCCAAAACCCCCAAACAAAACAAAAGCAAATTCCAACTAAGACCCATGTCCTCTGAAACCTATGTACCCTTCAAGCTCTTTGAATGATACACCACTTTGTGGAAGGGGAAATGGCAGCAACACAACTATGTACCACGACAGTGTTACTTCCGGTGGTTCCTCCTGACTTCCCAAAGGGCACTGAGGACCGAGTCCCGTGTGCTGCTCTGCCCTGTGCTGCCCTCCAGTGCTGGGTCAAGAGGGAAAAGGCAGCAGGGGGATCATATTTCTTGGTTAACTCTGGAAAATCCTGGTTTATGTCTGTTATTTGAGCATATTTTTACTCTCAAAGATATTCCAGTTTGGATGATACAGTATATGGTCAGCTTCCCTAGGGTTAGTTCTCCAATACCGTCTGTACTTAAGTGTCTTAGGGTTTGCTTTTAGGGAAGCCCAACCAACACAATTGCCAGAGAGAAGCTTACTCTATTTTGCAAGGTTGGAGGCTCCGTGGTTTAGACAATATTTGGGAAATGTGGCAAAAAATTTCTTAGTCAAGCAATTAGTATTTCATAAAGATTAGAATGACATAAGTTTTACTTGATTTAAACTATAAAAGACAAATTTCTACAGAGAGCATGTGGGAAGTGCACACACAGTAGAGCCTCCTACCCTCTACTGAGTGAAAAGTCCTATGAAGCTACCCATCTTCACTGCTTTTAAAGGTATGATGTTACACCTCCATCAATAGAGAAATATCCCAGGGATGTGTTTCCTGTAATGTCTAATTTACTTTGTCCTTTCTCCCCCTTCCCAGCCCCATGCTCCAAAACAAACAGGAAAAGCTTTAAATCTGCTAATCAGATGTTTGCACATATTGGTTCAAAACTCTTCAATGGCAGTCATTCTACTGTGGCTAAGATGAAACCGAGATCTTAGGCCTGGTCATAAGGCCCTATTGGACTTGGCCCCAACTTGCTCTCAAGAATATCCTTACACTACTCTCTCCCTTTCCCCCTACATTATAGTTCTCTTTTACCTCTCAGAATTAGTAGCAGCTTTCCCATTATAAGTCTGTCCATAATTTCTTTTGCCTGAGATCTTCGCCCTTCCCCTGCACTGCTCCCCTCTGCCTAGATCACTGCCTCATCTCTTAGGGCCTGGAGAGACCTCACTGCCCCGGGTCCCTGTAGGACTCTCACAGGGTCCTATACTCTTCAGAACATTTCGTATGCTTGAGATGGCTTCCCTATGTCTGCCTTTCTGTCACACTGTAAGATCCAAGAGGGTAAGGACCCACGTCTACCCTGCTTATTAGTGTATCCTCTGAGTCTAGCACAGTGCCTGGCACATACTAGTGCTTAAAAAGTAAGTGAAGACTTGTTCACACACCTCTGACCCCAAATTCCATATTCCTTGTGTCACATTTCCCAGAACACAAGGAATCAGGCAACTGAACTAGTGGGGAAAATATGACAAATAAAAATGAATAATGAGTGGGTGAGAAACCAAACTTTGAAGACATAATTTTGGTAAGCAATCTACCTAAATTATTTTACATTTAGCCAAAACAAATGGAAGTTTTGAATAAGGAATTTTTATCATGCAGCTGTTTTGTTTGCTAGACAGATAAATTAGACAATTGAGGATAAAATTAGTTGTGTTCAATGGAATATATTCAAGCAGTTTGTCTTTTAAAATGTATGTGTTTTGTGTCATATTTTTTCACTGTATAATGAGGATATGCTTTAGTGTCTAGTTTTATATTTGTAATTTTCTTTGTTCATATTCTTGCAGAGGGCTTTCCATGATCTCCAGACCTTACAAAATCTAAATCTGCCTGTGGTAAGTAGAATAATTACCCCCAAAATGTTCACATCCTAATGTCTAGAACAGTGGTTCTCAACCTTGGCCACACATTAGAATCACCTGGGAATCTTTTTAAAATCCTCATTTCTGGGCCTCATCCTCCGGAAATTCTGTTTTTTTTGTTACTAATGTTGTGGCCCCACCCCATAACAAAGGAACAGAATTTCCAGAGGATGAGGCCCAGAAATCAGGATTTCAAAAAGATTCCCAGGTGATTCTAATGTGCAGCCAAGGTTGAGAACCACTGGTCTAGAACCTTTATGCTATGTTACATGAAAAGGAGGCAATTATAGTTGCAGATAGGATTAAGTTTGCTAATCAAATGATTTTAAAATAAGAAGATTATCCTGAATTATGAGTGGGAGATGGGGGGAGGATATGCAGTATAATCTCAAGGCTCCTTATAAGAGGAAGAGAGAGACAGAGTAAGAGTGATGCCACAAGAGAGAGCTACTGCTGGCTTCGAGGATGGAGGAGGGCTGGGAGCCAAGGGATGAGTAAGGAAATGGTAAGGCAAGGATGTGGGTTTTCCCCTAGAGTGGTCAGAAGAAACATAGCCCTGCCAATACCTTGACCTGCTTTGAACTTCTGGCCTCTAGAACTGTAAAATAACAGTTGTTTTAAGCCACTAAATTTATGGCAATTTGATAAAGCAGCAATAAGAAACTAATACACTGCCCCATACTAGGAGATTACTCAAAAAGTTGTTATTCTATAAAAGAGACCTCCCTAAAGTTTTCTTTTATTCATAAGATTCATAATCCAAAACCTGAGAATAATTATAGATTTCCAAATAATTTTGAAAAAACTACCATTTATAAAGAGAATTTCTAAGTCAGGAAATATAATCTACTATTAATGCTACTATGTTCACACCTATAGGAAATATAGTCATTTATAATTAAAATCCATCTAGCCATATATTTATTAAGTAGCTAAAGGAACTCTAGACAAAAGTAAAGCAGTCTTTTCCCCAATTTTTAGATACTTTTACACACACGCGCACACATACACATATTTTTCCCTTATTAAGACTGTGTACAAACCTACATTTAAATCCAACCACTACCACTGATACAATTTTTGGTAAGTTGTTTATCTTAAGTTTCCTTTTATGTGAAATGGACACTACTTTGTTTTGTGGTAAGAATAGGAATGATATATGAAAAGTACCCAGGGCAGAATCTGACAGCTAACAGGCTAGTAACTATTATATTCTATACTAGAGGCCCGGTGCACAAAAATTTGTGCACTCGGGA
>NW_005367989.1:835336-842751 GCF_000412655.1 Myotis brandtii
GCTGCTGGGGTCCGGCCCATTGGTACTGAGTGAGATGGGCCGGCCATGCCCTGGAGCCCTCCTGCTGTCCCTCCCTGGCCCAATCGTGCACCAATAGGGTCCCTCAGCCTGGCCTGTGCTCTCTTGCAATCCGGGATCCCTCAGGGGTTGTCAGAGAGCTGGTTTCAGCCTGATCCCACAGGCCGCTCCCCTTGGGAGGGTGCCAGACACAGGGCTCATGGCTGGCGAGTGCTGCTATGGCAGTGTGAGCTACTCCGGATTGGGAATGATTGGGCGTGAGCCTGCAGCAGGCACAGTGGGGCCAGGATGAGGGGGCCAGCAGGCAGAGCTGCAGGTGGCATTGGACTGTGGGTTTCGGCCTGATCCCTGCAGGCCACCCAGAGGGACCCCACCCATGCATGAATTCGTTCATCAGGCCTCTAGTCCTATATAATAAAAGGCTAATATGCAAATAGACCGAACAGCAGAACAACCGAACAATTGGTTGCTATGATGTGCGCTGACCACCGGGGGCATGTGCAGAACATGGTGGGCATTGTTCACGGCAGGATGGTGGAGCAGGTGAGTGGGGGCACCAGACCAAGGCGGGACGCTGGTTGCTGTCATCGGGGTGAGCCTCTGGTGGTTACTGAAAATTTTTGGCTCCAGTGCACCAAGGTCCCGTCTGGCACTGGCACCTGCTACCGGAGCTGGCCCCACTTGCACCAACTGTTGGCGCCAGAACCACCGCTCGCACTCACTGCCAGCACCGGTTCTGCTCGCACCCGCAGCCAGTGCCGGAGCCACGGCTCGCACCCACTGTCATGCCCAGCGCTGGTGCCAGCCCCAATTGCTCTGCGCCATCAGTGTATGGGAGTGGCGGTAGCAGGAGTGGGGCTGCCGGCAGACAGGGGACAGGGGGCCGTGGTGAGAAGGGCCGGGAGGGATTGCAGAGGATGGGCCAAGACCCACCCCTGTGCCTACCGCAGCCTGGCGGCCCATTATTCCTTTTAAGGTACATGAATTTGTGCACTGGGCCCCTAGTTAATCCTATATAATAAAAGCCTAATATGCTAAGTGTCCAGTTGTCTGGTCAGCCGTTCAACCAATCAAAGCATAATATGCTAATGATATGCTAAGGCCACTCAACTGCTCGCTATGACGTGCACTGACCACCAGGGGGTAGACGCTCCAACTGGTAGGTTAGCGTGCTGCTGGGGTCCAGCTGATCAGGACTAAGCCAGATGGGCCAGACACACCCTGGAGCCCTCCAGGGGTCTCTCCCCAGCTTGCCAACCTCCTGTGTCCCTCCCTGGCCCCAATCGTGCACATGGTGGGGTCCCTTGGCTTGGCCTGCGCCCTCTCGCAATCTGGGACCCTTTGGGAGATGTCAGAGAGCCAGTTTCAGCCCGACCCGCAGGCCAGGCCAAGGGACCCTACTGGTGTACAAATTCGTGCACTGGGCCTCTATTATATAACAACTTTGTATTTATAGCTTTATACATTGCATAACATTCCTGTATCTCCTTACAAATAAGGAATTTGACTAATAATATTTCCATATGTGCTTTAAGGCAGTTGCTAATAATTTATTTTATAAGTAAGACTGCTTTATAAGCAAGATAAAGAACATTTTATAAGTAAGGTATGTATTATAGACCATTTTATAAGTCAGATAAAGACATGGTGCTCTGGTTAGAAGCTAGGTTATAAAGTACAACATAAACTGGAACTTCAAATTAGCATAAAAATGATTATTGAAAGGGTATCTGATAACCTATTATTTGACAAAAATTAAAATATTAGGAAAGCTAGATGCTACTTGTTGCTTTTAGGGTTAGTTTTAACGGTGATGGGAGAGGTGAAATGTAGGAAAGCAACTCAATAAGTAAATTTTCTGCTTGGGAATTTGGAATGGCTATAAAATTGGAACTTGGTGGGCAAACTAAACTCTGACTTGTAAATTATTCTGCTTTAGCCCAGTCACCCTAATGAAGGCAAACACACTTACGCAATACATTTCATACAACTTGTGTTAAAAATCTATAAAACTACTGCATATTAAAAAATCTCATATAAAGGTTGACAAAGAAGGATACAGGATGCTTCTAGAAAGTTGAGTGAAACAAATATTTTATATGGTGACTCATTTTCATGATTTTTCATGTACATGCTCATGGGGAAAAAGTCACTTTGACACATAATAACATATATTTGAAACAAAACTTTGAGAAGCACTTTGCCTTTGTGATTTATGTTTTAGAAGCATTATTTATTTCACACAACCCTTGAAGAAAAATCCTTGTCAACTGGGCAGGCAACCTGTGTTATTCTACACATTATATATAGAAATGCATGTCGAACATAATAGTGAATTAATTTCTTGTTCTTGAGAGGTATTGGTGACTGCATTGGTGCTCATTGTTAATTTAATAAGCTTTGCTATTTATGCTACTGCCTGAAATGCTCACTATTAAGGAACCATTGGAGATGTTCCTAACTGGCTCTGTGCTACTTGGGAACGAAGGTAAATTACTTAAAAAAAAAAAATAAATTAGTTTTAGAGAGGAAAAGAGAGAGGGGGAGAGAGAGAGAGAGAGAGAGAGAAACATCCATGATGAGAGAGAATCATGGATCGGCTGCCTCCTGCACGCCCCCTACTGGGGATTGAGCCTGCAACCCGGGCATGTGCCCTTGACCAGGAATCAAACCTGTGACCTCCTGGTTCCTAGGTCGACGCTCAACCACTGAGCCAGCCGGGCGGTAAATTACTTTCTAATACGTAACTTAAAGGGCAGATGAAGCTCAGAGAACACAAATGGGGGTGGGAAAGACTCTTACATGGCTTCTTAGACACCTTAGTTGGCATATCAGGTTTAGGATGTCTCATCTGATATTAGTGGCTGGGGCTCTGTTAGGCACCCTGAGGGCAGTTAGCAGTCATGTTTGAAGACCTATCCTAGACTACCTAGCACACAGGCAGTTAGCTGGGGCCGGATGTACCAGATACAGAGCCCCCAAACTTCCACATCTACCCTTTCCCTACTTCTCTCCTGTCACAATGCAAAAGGTCTCTCCTCTTCCCTGCATCCTTCTCCCCGCTGCCTTCTCAAGGACCACGCTCTATTAATTACATTCTCTCCTGATCTTTTCCCCTTGAAATCTTCTTTTTATTAGAACATAAGAATTTTGAAACCTATTCTCCTCCCTGACAAACTTAATGGGCCACCTTCTGTGTTCATATCTCAGATAACGATGTTTAAATAACTGTCTTCTTTATTTGTTTCTACATAATCTCAAATTAAGTTTAATATTTTGCAAACAAGAACCTCTCTCTCTCTCTCTCTCTCTCTCTTTTAAAATTGATTTCAGAAAGGAGGGGAGAGGGAGAGAGAGAGATAGACACACCAATGATGAGAGAGAATCATTGATCGGCTGCCTCCTGCACACCCCACACTGGGGATTAAGCCCACAACCCAGGCATGTGCCTTGACCGGGAATCGAACCATGACCTCCTGGTTCATAGGTCCATGCTCAACCACTGAGCCACACTGGCCGGGCAAGAACTTCTCTTGATTTTACCAAAGCAGACTTTGCTAATCAGAAATTCTGCTACCACTTCTAAATATTTCTTACAGTTTCTCTGACAAACTTATAGCCTTACTTTGCAAAAGACTCATTGAAAAGTTTTTGAGATCATGATCCTCACAGCAGAACTGTAAAGATTTCTCCAACACTTTCATTACTCCACCTTGCCCATTAGACACAGTCTTTAATTATATTTTGTTGAAATTATGCCTATTTTTAATGATCAGTATTAGCACTATTTTTTTTCCTATTCTTCTCTCCCTTCTATGAGGGTAAAGAAGAGCATATTCATATAATTGCACAAACACAGGGGTTGCTTTGGTACTTTTCAGTGTTTTACAGCCAAGGGGGCCACAGTGCTGAAAATGGACTGTTCTCTGACAGGCAGCAGCTGTGGCTTGGGGAACTCCATGTACGATGTGCGAACGTTAGGGCTGCACAAAAGGGAAACAACAGAGATGAGCATCACCCTTAAATCAAAAGTATTTAAAGCGATAGTTTCTTAATCTCTATTTCAGTTTCCTCACTGGGACACAGGAAAAATGATAAGAGAACTTACCTCACAGGCTTGTTTTATAGATTAAATAAGTTAATATTGCTAAAGAAACTTGGAAGAGTGCTAAGTAAATGTACTTGCTTATTATTTATAGATATTGACAGAATCTAGGAGAAACAATGGAGAAGCAGAAGGAAGAGAGAAGAGAGAGAGAAAAAAAGTCAAAATGCTGTGTGTGTAGTGAAATGACCCCTTCCCAATCGCCTCCTTTCCTCCAATCCCCCTGCTCCCAATAGATTTTTTGCCACAGTAGAGTAACGCATAAATGCTGGGCATGAACCCAGTTTTAATTTTGTCTTGTTATACAAATAAATAACTGTCTGAGCCTCACACCCTGGTCTGTGGGGTATGGAACAGAGGAAGCTGGACCCTGAGAGTCAGAAGAGGCCTGGAGAATTTAAAACTGATCAATGAACAGAAATTCTGGGGCCAGTTTCAGAATCTGACAGCCTTTGAAACTAGGATAAAGAGGCTCCCAGATGACACTGCCAATCTACAAATCTCATAATAACATAAGAAAGCACAAGTATTTTCACTCTACTTAAAAAAAATACTTGAAGCTCTCAAATGATTTAGTTAATTATAATGAAAGACATGTGAAGTCACGTGTCTGAGAGCCAGTTACCTGTTCGCTTCCTTCCATTGCATAAAACTGATACTAAATGGCTATTAAGCCAGAATTGTTATTTCCCAGCCCCCATGCCTAGCATGTCAGCTTGCTCATGTGATTTTCTGTCACGCATAGATCAATGAACACAAATGATGTGTGGCACTCCCAGGGCAAGGTTTTTAAGAAGCAGGTGTACTTTCTCTACTCTCCTTTTATCCTCCTGCCATGTGGAATCAGATGACAAAAAGGCATACAAGGTAAAGAGCCTGGGTACCCAGACTACTGCCTGGAGGAGAGTGGACTGTCAACTATGATACCTGCTAACTGTTCAATAAATAATAAATAGAATTATATTAAATTTGAGCCTTTACACATTTTAGGGTCAATTTTTATAACAGCTACAATTATTTTAACATTATAAGTTATTTGAGGAGGGCAGTGCAGTCTGATGCCTAAGAACATAGATGCTAGCATACAAATACTGTATCTACTAATTATCGGCTATGTGACCTGGGGCAAATTATCTAATTTTCCTGAGTTTGAGTTTCCTTATCTAAAAATGGTGATAATAATAATGGTAGAATACTACAATTGTGCCAGTTTGGCTCATAATAAGTACCTACTAAACCCTGCCTTTATTAATATCTATAATTAGGCTTATCTTTGTGGATAAATAAATCAGGTTAAGTACACAGAGCAAATGAATTCAGTTTTCTTATAAGTTTGTAGAGGCATTCCTCAAGATATAAATGACTTCCTTAATGTATTTTCCTATTTTCTCCTCAACAGCCAACTTGTAGCTAGGTGACGTTTGTAGATAACTGCCTGATGCTTTCATTATAACCAGACTGCCTTCTTCCACAGGACCACTCTTCTCTTCCCCTGCTGCCTTAATACAGTCAGACAAATGGACCAACGGGAGTCTCACACTTCTGTACACACAGTCTTTAAACTCTCTTCTTCCTTCACTTCTCTGTCCATCTCCCTCCCAGCTAGCTCTGGGAAATCTTTTCTTCTTCTTCTTTAAATATATTTTTATTGATTTCACAGAGGAAGGGGGAGGGAGAGAGAAACAGAAACATCAATGATGAGGGAGAATCACTGATCGGCTGCCTCCCACATGCCACACACCAGGGATCAAGCCAAAATCTGGGCATGTGCCCTGACCAGGAATTGAACCGTGACCTCCTGGTTCATGGGTTGATGCTCAACCTACTGGGCCACACAGGCCGGGCTCCTTTATTCTTTTGATAACCCCCTCCCTCCACGCTCAGAAAGCAGTGACATGGTGCAGAGAAAAAACATTACCGTTCTGAATATAACTTCCTACTTTGCAAGAAGATAGTATAATTTGAGGCATGACCCGGTCTTCCTACACTCCCTTCCCCACAGAAAAACCTAGCAGAATGTACTAAACTCACAGATGCTCAGCAAACTCATTTTTATTAAAGCGACAAGTAGTAAAATGTTACTGTGTTTGAGCCTTTGCACACTTTGAGATAGCATTAGCTCAAATAGTTCATCAAATTTTTGGGGTGTCGCTACAGTATCATGGTCCCCAAGTCAGACAGCTGGCTGACAGTGTATTTCACTGGCCCACTTCAAGGACATGCTCCACTTAAGAGCACAGCTGGTGCAGCCCATTTGCCAGCTCTGCTCTCTTGAGCGTGAACTTGGCAAGTTACTTTAGCTCTCTCTGTTTCCCTCCCCTGACGGGTAAACAGGACTAATAATAAAGTAAAGCATGTAACTGAAGGAGAAAAGGCAGTGGTGGGCTTTAGCTTAGTCTTAGTATGTGAAATTATGCAAATATACATTTTATAGTTTTCTCCCTATAAAGGGAAACAGAATCCAAATTAAATACTTTTCTAGTTATATAAACATCTATAGAAATGACAAAATGCTAAACACTGACAATGGATATTCTGGATATTTTATAGATAATTATACACTTAATTAACAATTAACAGGAGAGGAAACCAAGATGGTGGCATAGGTAAACACCGGAAATTGCTGCCTCTGACAACAACTTCAAAAATACAACTAAAAGACAGAACGGTCATCATCCAGAACCACAGGAAGGCTGGCTGAGTGGAAATTCTACAACTAGAAGGAAAGAGAAGAGCACACAGACTCAGAGGAGCTACGAAAGTAAAGTGCAGAGGTACGGAGGCTCCGGCGCGCGCGGAAAGGGGCGGGCACCTGAGGACGCGGCTGTCTTTTTGAATCGGGAGGGAGTCACAAGCTCCCGACTGCTCTGAACTCCGGTTCCGGGAAATCTCTGGGGTCCCAGGGCTCATACGGGGAGAAACTGGACAGTCTGGCAGCAGGAAGAACTCGGAACTTGAGGGCGGCTTTCCCTCAGAGGTGCTGGCAGCAATTACCGGGACACTGAGACGCGCAGCCCCTTAGGGCAGGGCTGAGAATCAGCCATAGCTGCTTGCTCCGCCCTGTTGATTCCGAGACCCCGCCCCATCCAGGCTGCTGCAAAGGCTTTTGCATATGAATGCCCAGGTCCTTTGCAACCTGAAAATTACCTAAGGAATTGCAGCTGGGCCAGACAGGCCCAGAACTTCCAAGAGAAGGCCCAAGGCCCCACAGCAGCTTGCATTGCTTCACAGCTGGGCCTCATCTGGGCACCCCCAAACCCCAAAAAAGGAAGGGGAATCTGCATATCTCTTC
>NW_005367989.1:844211-861599 GCF_000412655.1 Myotis brandtii
AGGGGGAAAGATCAACCAAAGGACTTACATGCAAGCATATAGGTCTAACCAATGGACACGGACAACGGGGGGGTGAGGGCATGAGCGGGGGTGGGGGGTAGGGGGTAACATGGGTATAAGGACACATATGTAATATCTTAATCAATAAAAAAATATATTAAAAAAAACAAAAAAACAATTAACAGGATTTTAATCCTACCCAGACCATGTAGTATAGTAGCCAATAACTATCTTAGTCTATGCATGCTGCTCTAACAAAAATAACATAACTTAGGTGCCTTATAAGCAATGAACATTTATTTCTCACAGTTCTGGAGGCTGGGAAGTCTAAGATCACAGCACTGAAAGACCTGGTGTCTGGTGAGAGGGCCCACTCCCTTGTAGGCGGCTGTCTTTGGCAGTAATCTCACATGAAGAAAGGGGGTGCTAGCTCTCTGGGGTCTGTTCTATAAGGACACTAATCTTCATGAGGGCTCTACCCCCGTGACCTAATCACCTTCCAAAGGCCTCACATCCCAATACCACCCTATTGGACATTAGGTTTCAACATATGAATTTTAGGGTGAGACAAATATTCAGTCCATAGCACAAAAATTCAAATATTCAAATTCTCTCTGCCACTCCCTAGCTGTGTGACTTTGAGCAAGCGACTTAACTTCTTTCAGCCTTTGTTTTTCCCTTGTAAATCCAGAGATACTCACCAGACTATGTAATAAACTCTTAGCAACCTCGCAGGATTATTGAGAGAATTAAATGTGAAAATGCACATAAGTGTTTTACACAAAGCCAGTCACATACTACAGGCTGATCGTGTTTTGGCCATTCTTATTAGCAACTGATAGCCATTTTGATAAGTATCTGTGGGATGAATGAAATATTTGGCATCACATAAACATCCCCGCCCATGCTGAGCGGGAATAAAAGCAGCAGCCACTGAAGTTCAGTGGCAAACAATCCCTCGTTTGAGGCACTACAGACCTAAAGAAGTAAAGGTAGGAAAAAAAAAGTAAAGCTTCAAACAAAAATAATGGCTTGTTTTTACCTTGGGGAAGTGTGCAGAACCTAACTAAGAATGAACCATCAATGTTAGCATGGTATACTACAAAAGCAGAATCTTTTGAAAATGAAAAGTTTAGGCGATATGTGTGTAAAATTCAAGATATTTATGCTTCTTTCAATTATATTTAATTCTCATGTGGAAAGAAAGAAAAGTTAAGAGCGTATTAACTTCTATAGAAACTTCGAGGATAAAGAGCACATACTTATATGTAACTTTAAAACGGTTTTTTTTTTTTTTCAGGAATCCTTCCTCAATGCATCCCTAACCTTTCCTAATGTAATCAGGCTCTTATAGCTTTGAATAAGTTGGCACTGATGAGACGGTAAACATGAAAGGCTTTGTAAATGGTAATGTTCGGTAAAAGTAGGGTAGCCCTTTGGCTGCAGATACACTGCTTACGTAGTAAATGAACTTGTAAACAACTGGAGAGCAAGGAAAATGCTTTCTATTTCTTGTGTCCCACGAAGAACACTCAGTGCAGAGTCCCAAAGGGCACAGGCTTTTCTCAGATGCCTTGCGAATGGTTATGCAACAGTGAAAACTATAAAAATATAAAAGCAGAACAAAAGAATACACAACTGGCATTACTTTGAATAACGCCACTAAGCCTTTTACAGAGTAAAAAGATGTGCACCAAATTGTCAAATTGTGCTCTCGGGGCCCGAGAATCTAGGACGAGCTGACTGATTTGCAAAAGCTGGCAGGGGTCTTGAGGAGACAGGCTTCTGCCTGCAGCACCAGCCTCAGAAGGAGGCCAACAGATTTCAGCTCTTACAAAGCACTTTAAGGCAGGCGCTCCCACCAAGGGACCCATAAGTCAGACCACATATCCGTTGGAAATTAAAATCAATACTCGCAATGGCACGTAGAGCAAATTCAAGCATTTTTCTGGAAAAAAATGCTTGATCATCCTGGTGAATGCATTTAACACATTAAAACATTTGAATTCAGCCTTTGTCCTTCATGTTAACTGCATACAGAATATGGATCAATTGTCAAAATGAACTGCTTAATTTATTAAGGTAGATAGTTTTTCTCTACAAAAATAGAATGTTTGAGTCTTTAAAAGAGACAATAAAGAAAGGGCTGTGAGAAGACATAATTATTATTAAGCATTATAGAAAGCCAAAGACTAAACTAAAAGTAAATTCTTACTTTGAAGGTAAAATTTTCCTGTTCACATCAGTCTTATCAGTAAGTCTATGATATATATATCAATTGGTATTTCTTTGTCAATGATTTGCTGAAGATCACATAATCTCCATGAAATTTTATGTACTCTTTCTATAAAAGAGGGATAGAGAGTTAGAAACATTGATGAGAGAGAAACATCAATCAGCTGGCTCCTGCACACTCCCTACTGGGGATGTGCCCGCAACCAAGGTACATGCCCTTGACTGGAATTGAATTTGCGGACCTTTCAGTCCGCAGGCTGGCACTCTATCCATTAAGCCAAACCGGTTAGGGCTATGTACTCTTTCTTAAAGACATCTTCTCTTTCTTCCTTTCTTTTTAATTTTCATTTTTAAAAACAACTGAATAACTGTTTGGATAAATTTCCCGAGGTAGAAGTTTTAAATAGAAATTGGCATTTTTTGAGCAAGCAGGTTGATTCATCTACATTCAATTCACTATCACTTGAATTTATTTTCCTGTGAATTTTTAATCAATAAACTTTATTCTCTAGACCCTCCCTCTATGTTCAGTTTCTATAGTGCAGATAGACAGATCAAAGATTCTTATACTTTCAAATTCAAAGTGATCAAAATGTTAAATTAAGATGTTAATTGATTTGCTTATATTTTCTAATCAACATACTTCTACTTCACTAGATAATAGCAAAGTGTTTCAATGCAACTATATGTTATTACAAATATGAATTTATTTAGTTATTTATTACTACAGTATATGTTTATTACAAATATAAATTTATGTATTTAAAACTCTTTTTCATTTGAAACTTTCCTAAATATAAGATTATTTATTATTTGATGAATTGTCGGAAGTTGTTTTAGTTTTAAATCAATAGCTAATAAAATGTGGTATTTCTATTTACAAAAACATCCCAGAGTACTGAGTTTGAATCTGATATGCTAACTGCTAATTCTCCTGTAGTCCAAGAACATAAGTTCATTTAAGCCTCAGTAAAACCGTGACTAATCATGTGTGCCACATTCTTTAGTCATAAGAAAAGAATCCTTTACAACGTAAATGAGCTTGTAATAAGTATCACAATGTACTGGCCTGACATCAGAAGTTCTATTTTCAACATAGGAATTCACTAGCTGACTTAGAAAGCAGCTGGCTAGATCCATTTTGCACAGGGATCCTCTATCTCTATCCCCAACAAAATACAGATTTCCAAAAAACCTGGATAGTTTTGTATTTTTTAACCTTTGTATTTCCACAAAGTTAATAGGCAGACTTTTATTAAATGAAATGATATATGTAAGAGGGTGTTGGAATCTGTAATATCTTAATCATTATCAATGCAAATTTTTATCTTTTAGTAATTTTCTAATAAAATGTTACTTTAGATTTTTTTCTGTAATGATAAAGAAGTTACAACCACAACAATTCATTTAAATAACAATTATCTATTGTTGTTTACAAAAGGAAGGGCTAAAACTTAAAAGCAAAAAGGTGGAATTACCCAGTAAAATGTATCCAGATCGATGTTTATGTGCCTTTGAAGTTATATGTAAGCAAAAAAGGAAAAGGGGAGGTAGAAAAGTAATAAAAAAAAATTTATACCTGTTAAAAGTAAAAAAAAGTGTAGCTTTCTTAAAAATAAAGAAACTCAGAAGAAAAACTGCCTTTTATATTTACCCACTAAGAACAGCATGTCACAATACTAAATGAAATACCACAATATATTCAACTAATTATCATCCGAGCAAGCATCCTACTCACCCATCCAATAGACTTCCATCAGGGTTCTTCTGCAGTGAAGGCACTATGCTGTGCAAGACCAAAAAGTACCTGCTGCTTGATTACAGCTCTTGAGTAACTTTGAAGTTTGTCTTGTGACAAGAACTCAACAGATATTTATGGGCTAGAGAAGTACTTAAACAGCATTGCATGAGAACCAAAAAAGTCTTCCAGGAGTTCAGAGAGTCACTGTTGGCCCTGACAGGAAGCTGGAATTTGGATAGGGCTTAAACAAAGAAAAGAACTTTGACAGGCAAGATGACAGATGAAGGACTTGCCAGGTAGAGGGACAGGGGTGGGCAAACTTTTTGACTCGAGGGCCACAATGGGTTCTTAAACTGGACCGGAGGGCCGGAACAAAAGCATGGATGGAGTGTTTGTGTGAACTAATATAAATTCAAAGTAAACATCATTACATAAAAGGGTACGGTCTTTTTTTTTTTTAGTTTTATTCATTTCAAATAGTCCGGATCCAGCCCGAGGGCCATAGTTTGCCCATGGCTGGTTTAGCATCTGTAAAGGCGCAAAGAAGGAAGCTTTAAGTGTCCTGTGAACTCAAGGAAAGTAGGTCTAGCTGGATCAATGCCAGAAATGAAGTTGTGCACATGAGAGATAGTAAATAAACAAGAATTGTTTATTCATGTAAAAAAAAGTAGATATTTTTAACCAATATTTTTCTATCATACACATCTTATTGGTTTCACATCTGCATAATACATGTGACCTGAAGCATAAGGTAAATGTTATCCAAATTAAATTCATGCCCATGGACTTTCTGTGACCTTAGCAAGAAGTCTGGGGACACTGGATGGGCAAACTTCAGATAGAAGGGTGAGGAGGACTGAGGGAGTGGCTTGTAAAAAAAGAGACAAAATGCATAAGCTCCCATTCATTCAAGAAAATCTTTGTGTGCCTAAACAGTGGTATTGTGCTAAGTGATTACCACTTAAATCACAGACACAGTCCCTAAGATCCCAACTGGGAAAATTAGTTTTGAGGGAAGCGCTTTTACTACTTTATCGAAGCAGCTAGGTCAGGGATCAAGTTTTAGGGCAAGGTCTCAGGTCTCAGGTATCTTATCTTTGGGGGCATAAGCCTTCATTCTGGAGAATCATTGTGTCTAATGAGGTATGATATGGTGCATGGTATGAATGTAAACACTACAACAAGAAGGGGAAAAATGGAAAGTCATGGTAGTAGCATAATTTAATTCCTGACTCTGAGAAGCAGAGAATGTGTTTAGGGAACCATAAGAATGACCATTGATGGCTCATGTCTCTGCTTTCTGCACTGCAGGCATTATGTACTTGGCCTAGATACAAAGTCATGAAATTTTCCCTTTAAAGGTCTAGACAGTAAATATTTTTGGCTTGTGAACCATAAGGTCTCTGCCTTTGTAGCATGAAAGCAGGACAATACATAAATTAATGAGCATGGCTGTATTTCAACAAAACTGTATGTATAGACACCAAAACTACATTTTATGTAATTTTCATGTGTCACAAAATATTATTCTTATTGTGATTTTTCCAACGATTTGAAAAATCATAGAAATTATCCTTAGCCCATAAAAAAAGGCTTTGAGCCAGAGTTTGCTGGCCCCTGACTTAATTTAGAGGAGGCTGGGTAACAGGGCAGAGGGAAGGAGAAAGCCTGGATCACTCTTCTGCAGATAATTCCTAATTTGGGATGAACATACTTTGAGTCCACAAACACTATTCAAGTGTATGCCCAACATGCTATATATGACCAAGTGCAATTTCCTGAGGCCAGGGCTGATGGTTCACCTGAGCTTCAAAAAGGGACTAGGGGAACCATGAGAACCACAGCACAGTGATTTAGAAGAACTCCAGAGTAAGATCTTAAGAATTTGTATTCTATTAACTAATTTACATCTAATGAGCAGATACAAATATTTGCTGGATTAACCTGCCCACTCAATGCCATTCATGATGTCAGTGATATCTGCTCTTTATCTACTACTCTTTTTTTTTGGTTCCTTAGAATATTAAAATTGCTAATTATTATTATCAATGAACCCTTTCTATATACCAGGTACATTGCTAATATACTAACATAAATTTTCATTTAATCCTTACATCAGTCTTCCAAGGTAGGTATCGTTTATTTTTCCATTTTAGAGTTGGGAACACTGAGGCTCAAATGGGTCCTTAACTTTATTTTTTCTTCAGGAGTCTTCTAGATCCTCTTTCCTTATATTCTACACTTCCGTCCAAAGCAAATTCATTCCCCCCAGTTGCCATTTATATGCTATTATTGTTTATGGTTTTATCAATATTAATAAAACAAATGCATAAATATCAGCTAATTATTCAGTGACTTTTTTTTCCACAGTGGATTTGCAATTAGTGATATTTCAGGAGTTTTACATGTCTTCTTTTTGCTTTTCTGGGTTTAAAAATTTGAAAACTAAGTAAAATAATAAATCACAGATTTTCAACCAGTGTGCTGCAGGAATTTTTAAAACATGCAATAATTGACTATTTAGTCATGGGCATTGACCTCTTTTCCCTTAGGTTGCCAAATAAAAAAAAATGACAACAGCCAATGCCCTGAATATATAGGTCATATACTACAATTGCATCTTATTGGTCATGTTGCAGAAAAAGAATGCTTCTGGTAGGTTAATTCTTGGAACCAGAAATCCTCATATACAAGTATAGGAGCCCAATTAAAAAAATGTCATTTTGGAGCAAAAAGGTTAGGTAATTTACTATTATCATTATTCTCTTTGCAAATAAATCAAAATAATACCCCTTTTTTGCAGACTGGCAAAACATATAATTTTTGGTGTGCTGCAGAATTTTAGTAATTAATTTATGTGTGCCATGAGATGAAGAAGGTTGAACATCACTGCAGTAAATCAACAAAAACTATCTCAATATAAAAATCACTCTGCATGAAATGAGAATGCACTGAAATTGGTCATCTGTTGTAAAAATAATCAGAGAAGTTTCTTATTACATTTGAGTGAACCAAAATATTTTATAACACCCATTCTGAAATTGACCTCATGTTAAAAATTATCTTCGCACAGTTAACAATAATTATCAACACATATAATTATTTGAGTACTTATTGTATTGTGCTTTAAAGGCACATAATTATTGTTAGTATCCTTTCCTCATTCAAATCCTGAAATACAAATTAATTATAAAAATTAATTCCACTCAGATATTTTTCCTGCCAAAGCAACCTAAAAGTATATCTACATATTAGCCAAACTCAAAATTTATAGGTTAGAACAAGAAAAAGGACAAAAATAGAGCAGCTGGTGTATGTTTGAAAATACTAATCCTTATTAGGGCATCTCTCAGAAGATGAGTTACTATAGCCGCATTGAATCTCTATTAACAGTAGTGAATTCCTAAGCCAGACAGCACCAGTAAATAAAGGAACCCATGCTTACATTCATTTGATGGTTTTGCAGACTTGAGAATCATTTTTGGCACCATGATTTTGTGTCCAGGAAAACAAAGAACATGAAACATTACGTTCCTCAGAATGTTTTCTTGTGCTATTAAATGAATCAAATAAATGAGGCACAGAGAAGGAATTTAGACTTCAGCAACGTAGTTTTCACAGTAGTTTTCAGTTTCTGAAACTTCTGGAGGGGCACGGATTTTTTGCTTTGATTATAATCAGCAGAGCCAAGAACACTTTTCCTAGAGTATTCAGAGACCACCTTAGATTTCCAACCTACCACTTACTTTTGTAAAGGAGAAGAGAAGGCAGAGTTTCTTCACAAAGCAGCACTGGACTCAAAATACAGAGAATGTTTTGGTAAACTGAATTGCTTGTCAGGAGAAAAAAATAAGTCCTAGGGAAAATGTAAGACACTCATTTTCCAAGGTAAAGAAAGTACGAGGTCCAAGCTGATTTATTTTATGATTTGCTGTGTCTATATGACTTTTGGGAAGAAAATGAGAATAAAAGATTTGCAGAGGAAATTTAATATCTTGAAAATGTTCTTGGCATGAATATTGTCCAATGTGCATTTTAAAACAATTTCAATGTGCATTGAAATCAGCTTATTCAAGCACTATCCCTTTGGGTGAGTGTTGCAGTATAGTTTTATCAGTGTGCAGTATTCTTTCCTTGACAGTGGAATAAGGGCAATTTTGTTAGTTTCTCCCTATGATTTTTATCTTGAGAAGTTAGTGATATGCTTTGGAAGTTCATTAACTCTTATTAAGCGAGTATGAAGTCAAGTAGCCACAAATTTCCCAGAACTTCTTGGAATACTTATATTTTTGCCTATATTATAATCTTCTTGGTGGCTAATGAACTCCATGTAGTTTTTAACTCTATTATGGACTTTCTGAAATGTTTCATTCATGTGACTATAATGAAAGAAGTGTTTAATTTAATTGATATAAATTGCCAAGGCAAAAAAAAAAGTCTTTTAGACCCATATTCTGAGTGAGAATAAGAAAGAGATCTGCTCATTGCCATGAGAAGAGGTAATATCAATAGGTCTGAGAGAGATGTAGAGAGCAGGAGACAGCTGTCGGGGATGGGGCATTGAGGGCCTTGGTTGGGGCGGGTAATTGAACAAAAAAGAAAAAAAAAAAAAACCCCACAAAATCATGGACACTGTCAACAGCTTGGTGATTGCCAGGGGATATACTCATTGATTTTAGAGAGAAGATGGGAGAGAGAGAGAAAAAAACACAGATGTGAAAGAGAAACATTGATTGGTTGCCTCTCATGCGCGCCCCAACTGGGGATGGAACCCGCAACCCAGGCAGGTGCCCCGACTGGAAATTAAATCCACAGCCCTTTGGTGTATGGGACCATGCTCCAACCAACGGAGCCACCGAACCAGGGCTTTTCCCACTTCCTTTGGTAACATACATAAATGGCATGGGGACTTTATGTTTGGCATTTTGCTTTATATTTTCTCATTTAGTTCTTTGGTTCCTGTTTATTTCAGTTGTGAATGATTTCCTTCCACCAGATATGATAATACTAATTCTGAAATACCCACTGTGGCTGGTATAGTACTGGAGATAGTTATTCAATAATATAGGGTAAAATAAATCAAGCAGTAGCCAGTATAAAAGCTGATCATTTACATTTACAGATGTTTTCATTTTTTTGTTGTTAAACCTCATATGAGGATATTTTTTCCATTGATTCTTAGAGTGGAAGAAGGGGTGGGGGAGGAAAGAGAGAAAGAAACATTGATGGCAGAGTGACACATCGATTGGCTGCATCCCACAAGCACCCCAACGAGGAGGGGGGGATTGAATCTTTGAACCTGCAATCCAGGTTTGTGCCCTCCACTGGGAATTGAACCTGCGACCGTTCGGTGTGCAGGCCAATGTTCTGACCACTGAGCAACACCAGCCAGGGTTATATACATGTTTTCTTCATAAAAGCTAAAAGTCCTAGTCAGAAATCATAGTCTCACATGTATAGTGCTTATATGGTCTATTCTGAGATGACCTGTCTCTTGTATTGAGAAAGGATATCCAATTAAAATTAAAGAAATCTTTCAAGTGATTTTAGGATTGATTTGCCATATCTCAGGGGAATAAGCACATATTTTCAACATTTAATCAATGTGTTGTTCCCCGTGTCCTGGGAAGTCCTTCCTGGTTTAGTTTTTAATGCTCACCTCTTCAAGGAAGCCACTCAAGACTGCGTGAGAGCGGATCGCACTCTTCTTTGGTTCCCTCTGTACCACTTTGATGCTTAGATAATTGCCCTTTTTGAACTGAAATATTTCCTTGTCATGTGCCTTATTATACTGCGATATCTTTGAGGGCAGGGATAATATCTAATTCAACCTTTTTAGTGCTCCTAGCTCTTAGCCAAGTGCCTGGCATGGTGCCTATGGTGTACTAACAACATAGTTGTGCAGTAATGTTTTTTGAAGCTTATTTTAAACTCCCCCTTTTAGCCCAGTGGTTAAGAGCATGGGCTCTGGCATCAGGAATCCTGGGTTTAAATTCTGGCCCAATCACTTGCAATGGGACCTTGGGCAAGTTACCTAATCCCTCTATGCCTCAGTTTCTTCAACTTCAAAATAGGAATAATAATAATGGTACTTCAAACATTTGTTGTGACTAATAACGAAGTGAAATTGTAAGTACACACACATGCATGTATATAACTTAAGAGTGCATGGAGAAAGCTCTTGAAATGTAAACCTATTATTAGTTTTATTCAGTTAGATTCAATTTATTCATGTATACTTACCATTCTATGATACTTTTCATAATTGCCTTACACTTGTAGGTAATTACAAGGGTGTATTTAGGGATGACTCATCACAGATTTGTATACCCTTCTCAATAATGCCCTCATTTACAAGTGAGAAGGAGATTACCACTGCAGGAATATCATATAGTCAGTCTGTGAGTGAGGGACCAAATCCTCACAGTACATCAGGGTGGTCTTTAAACCTACTTAAGGTACAATCTCCTTCACATTCTAAAGCATAGCCCTAAGTTTACCCAGAACTTCATCAATTACAATATATTCCTGGATCAGGAGCTCTTTCTTCATTTCCCCTTTCCTTAAATGCTGCACTTTTCAATCTAATTCAGCTACTGTTTACTGAACAGGTGTTTAGCCATGTGCTTATTGCTTGAAGGCATTTACCAGAGTAGCAGGAGAGTCACTGTTTGGAAACTTGTCTGTTTATGTCATTCTCTTAGTTAAAATTTTTTTTGAAAAAGTGTTCCTACTTTCATTATGAATAAAAAGTGTGGTAAAGGTGATTTTAAAATATTCATATTATTTATAATGGAAATATTCTATAAGAATATACATAGAATTAAAGAGCCCAGTAAATTGTGTGTGTGTATGTTTGTGTGTGTACTATGCTCTTCAATTTGTTAATTATACTTTAGTTGATTTTGAACAAAGTCTCAAATATACTCCTTCAAGCAATCCTGTGGCTATAAAACAAAAGCAGAACAACTATGTCTTTTTTTTTTAATCTCTTATTCTAAAAAGAGGAGAGAGAATCTGTAACCAAGGGTGACAAGGTGGATCCCAAAGAGGCTCACTATACCAGAAGCCCTTAAGTGAAGTTTTTCTTTTATATTAAACACTAGAGGCCCGGTGCACGAAATTTGTGCAGGGGGGGTGGGGGTTCCCCTCAGCCCAACCTGCACTCTCGACAATCCGGGACCCCTTGGGAGGATGTCTGACTGCTGGTTTAGGCCCGATCCCTCTCACAATCCTGACTGCTGGCTCCTAATTGCTCACCTGCCTGCCTGTCACCCCTAACTGCCCCCCCCTGCTGGCCTGATCACCCCTAGCTGCCCCTCCTGCTGGCCTGGTTGCTCTTAACTTCCCCCCACTGTCGACCAGGTCACCCCCAACTGCCCCCTCGCTGTTGGCCTGGTGGCTCCTAACTGCCCCCCTGCCAGCCTGGTCACCCCACACAGCCTGCTGTTCAGTCGTTTGGTCGTCCCTCACTAACCCCCTGCCGGCCTGGTCGTAGGCAGCCATCTTGTGAGAGTGTGAGGGTCAATTTGCATATCACCTCTTTATTGTATAGGATAATTAAATATTTAAATTAAACATGATATGTACATTCTATTCCATAGAATACATACCTTGTATTAATATAGAGGATGTGGCAAAAGTAGGCTTATAGTTGTGAGTACATGAAATGCACTTTATCCTTGTATTATTATTTATTATTTATTGTATTATTTTCCATAAGAACAACTATAAACCTACTTTTGCCCCACCCTGTATGTGTAATGCTGTTTTCCTCCTCTGAATCTTTGCTCAGTTGACACTATTAGAAAACATGTCTCATCTGTGCTCTTGGAGGGCCTCCTGAAAAGCCTCACCAGTTTGGAATTAATAGTTTTATTTTACAACAAGGGCATTTAAGTCAGCTTGTCTAATGTTTCTTAGAATTGAATAAAAAATAGATAGTTTGTTTTTCTGGGATGATGGGCCTGGGGAAGACAGAGTTTAGGAAAAAAATTTAAAAGAAAAGATTCTAAGGATTTGTAGCCATTAAAACAGTGGTGTTGTTGAAAGGAAGAGCTGAGCATTCAGATGTGTGGGAACGCTGGCATGTTTACAGTGGGGCATCCAAGAGGAGCTTTCTATGGGACATTTCGATGAGGGAATATTTCTTGGGTGAGGAGGAATCTAAAAGTACAGATCTGATGGTCATTTGTAGAAGCTGAAGCAATAGAAAATAAGATTTCTTAGAATGAGAAATTCTGAATGTCACTGAATCTTCAGTGGACAGAGGAAATAGAATCATTGGCAGAGGAAAAAAATCACTTGTAGAAGATAGAAGAGGGGAAAAACCAGGCCATTCACTGAAACAAAGAACAACGATAATAGAGTTTTGCCACCACTTGTCATTTACTTTAGAAGCATCAGAACAGGTTATCAAATAAAAGGGAACATTACGATGCAGGAAAAGAAACATAAAATTTTATTATGTGGAGAGTTCACAGGAGGACATGAATCCAACCCACCCATTATATTAGCAAACTCATCTATACTAATAAAAGCCTATGTGGTCATCATGCCCTTGCGCCGTGATGCCCTCACGCCATAACAATCCATCACCAGGAGGCTGCATGTGCAGCGAGCGTTTGTACATGAGTGAGTGGGGTTGCGTGCAAGCGGAGTTGTGGAGGCGGGTTCCGGTGGGTCCCGGCAGCTCCAGCTCTGCGCAGCAAGGCCGAGGGTTCCCTGGCGTGGGGTCCCCTGGCTCCGGCCTACCTCTTTGGGGCAATCAATCGAGGAGCCCTGGATGGGTGGACAGGGCCTACCTCTTTGGGGAGATAGATTGCAGAGTTCCCACACTGTGAGAGGGCACAGGCCAGCCTGGGGAACCCCCCTCCCAAGTGCACAATTTTGTGCACCAGGCCTCTAGTATAATAACACAAAGGAAAAGAGTCCTAGAAAGATAAAGTCAAAGTTCACTCACTGAGTTACTTTGGAACAGAACTGTTTTGTTATCTTGGCTTTGTAATCTAATGTCCTTTGTGCTCCCGTATATTGCAACCCAGTCTCCTACGGCAGGCAAAATATTCCAGGTAAATTACTGGCAATAAAACTTTTGGGAAGGTAGGTATTTGCAATTCAACAATGAATGTAGCTGGAATAAGATTAAATTCATAAAGCAAAAGGGCTGAGTGTTTCCATGGCGATCCTTTGAATTTGTTACTTAAAAGCTGTGCCACAGGTATGGTTCCTATCTAAACATATTGCTGTGTTTTATTCTAAAAAAATATAATGGTACTCAATTAGTAACTGATAGAGAGGGAACTAACTACAGAAGAAGAATAAAAAGAGAAAGACTGTGGAAAGTTGGAGGGAGAAGATAAGCCATCTCCTAAACCTGCAGCTTCTCACACAGGAAACATGGTTTCCTAAAATGACCACAGAACATTTCCATTTCATATACGTGATGGAGGATTTGGAAATTTGGTGGTAAAAGGCTCATCCACAGTCCACACTGTAAAGCATCATTACATCAAACCATCAACCAAGAAGCACCACCATAAAAAAGAAAGCAAAACAAGGAAGAATGCCTCCTACTCCTAAGGAAGAATCCTGACCCTAAAGAAGATAAATGATTCCCCTTCATAATAAACAGTTAGCTCATCTTAGTGGGCTGACACAGAGGCAGGTCTATCACAGAGATGCTAGCTAATTTAGCTTTGTCTAAAACTGTGGTTTTCAGGAAGACAAAACCTCTGTTTAGATTAGTAGGTGTATTATTAGTTCAATTTTTGAATGGCTCAAACTCTCCTATCTCTAATTTATGTGTGAATCTGTCCAGTAGCATGCATAATTTTAAACAAGTACTTTCCAGGATGCTAAGTCAACCATAAAAAGGATTTCATGAAAGTTTTTTTCGTATAAGTAAACTTTGTGGACAACACTTTTGTTGTTAAGGAACAAAAAATGGTACCAATGTTTATAACAGGAGAGACAGGTGCTGACAATTGAAATCAGTTCAATATTTATCTTACCTTTCGTTTTCCATAGTACTGACTGAGCATAGCAATGAATTGTTAGTATGTCTAACCAAATGTTATATAATCTTAGGCAGTTTTTTCTATTTTATAATACAGAAATAACCATCGTCCTGTTTACTTTTTTCCTAAATACCTTGAGGACAGAAAGCTTTTAAGATTTATAAGCAGTAGAAAAACATTTGAAACTCAATTTGTATTAAAACATTATTCTTTGCACAAATCCGCTGACCCATTTTTCTAAAGTAAAGATAACTGCAGGGTTTTCACTTGCATTGAAAATTTAACAATTACAGTTCAATTTTTATGTTCATACAGTGCCATAAAAACTATATTTCAAGTTGCACAACTGACCTTCTTTTCTATAAAAATATAGATAGGGCCTAAATTATAAGTAATTGTATTGCGGAACATTTTGAAAAGGAAAATCCTGTTGCTTTTCTTGCATATAAATCAATTTGGATCTTAAACACTTCTTTGCATTTCCTTGCATATTTATAAACATGACTTTAACTTTCCTTTAATTTAAAGAAACATATCTGACCACATGACAGGTTGACAATTATACTTGCTTAGAAAACTGTATAGAAAAAAACAAACAAAACACATACATGTAACAGATTTCCAGAGACAGAAAAAGAAACTTCCTTTGCAAAGAAGAATCACTACACTCTACAAACCCATCACAATCCACAGCACGAAGATCCATTCTGGTCTCTCCAGCAAGACCTTGAGATGCTTAAACTGCATTCGCTTCACTCACCTGTTTGGCTTAGTTGGGATGTGCTTCTACTCCGTCGAGACACTATGGCGACCACCTTGGCGCTCAGGCTGGACCTCCGTTTCTTCCCACCTGCTCCTACGGTCCCCACGGCTGTGTCCGACTGGCTGCCATCATTATGCTCCAGTGTGTACATCTCTCCACTCACACTGGTGCTCTTCGTGATGGCTCTTCCTGAAGTCCCCATCCGTCTGCCTTGCATTTTAGGGGTAAATGAACTATATTTACAAAGTAAAAACATATATGCATCCATAAATTACAGGTCAGCATTATTGAAACTCTAAATCTAATTTATTTTGAAATAACCCAGGCACATTTTTAGGGGCCAAGCCAGTTGAGCAGTAGTCCTACAGCTAGGCATCCTTTAAGATCACATCACTACCCCCAAATATTTACTAAATGTAGCTTAAAACAGTATAAAAGAAGAAGCTATAAACTTTTCAAAAGAGAGTAAAAGGAAATGCAACCATAGTATCTATGTTAGGTAAATGCTACTGACCAATTTTGTAAATAGTTGCCATTTATTTTCAGTTAATACTATTTACTATTAACTATTTAAATCAACCCAGCACATTTTTATACATTGCTGAGGAAAAAATTTTGTTAAAAATGGACACTGAATTTGCCACGACAAGGTTTAAAAAATGAAAACAGTATCTGTTCTAATTTTCCTTTGGGATTCCAATGAGCAGAATCTCTTTGCTAGTTGAAGCTTAATGAGTCCAGGAAAAACTGCAAACGAGGCAAAAGATAGCATTTCCCTTTTCCTTCCTTGTCCCCCGATGCTCCATCTCCTCCACACAAACTTCATCTCATTTTTCGATTTTCGCCCCTCAAATCCACATGCTCGAGGCTGAGACTTTCCTTTCTGTTGTTCTTTTCTATTAAACTTTAATTGTCTATGTCCTCAGTCTGTACTAGTTTATTTGAATTATATTACTGTACTTTTCTCCCAGATGAATAAATTATGGTTGAGAATTTCAGGAACCATGGAAGGTCAGTGGGAAAAATAAACAAAAAAATCCTCTCTACCTGCCAAAGTTAATGTATGCTTCTGAGTTGGAGAGAGGTAGGGCAGCGAAGTGGGGAGCCAAGGATGTTAGGATACTTTGAACCTTACAGATTAATGTTGCATCTGCAGCGCTTATTCATCTAGCCTGGCCTTTTTGGTTCAATAAAGACCTGGCTTGATATATCTGAAAGGACCCTCTTAATTTTGTGCTATCTCAAAATATTTTCAAACATTGGTTTACACAACCCTTGCCAACCATATCAATTTTTTATTTCCTGACTTGATCTACAAAACACATCATGATGTAATGTAACATTTTCACAGCGATACCATTTAATAGGTTGAAATAAATACTAATATGATTAGAAATGATAAAACAAAGTTTTATCTTGTGATCATGTAACATATTTGTGGTCACATATATAATGAGTGTTTAAGTAGAAAGAGAAATTGGTGTGGGCTGAGTTCAGAAAGGTGGGAGGGCAATACTACTGTGAAATGTTGTACAATGTTCTTTAGGCTATAGAGAAGCTTAAAAGTAGGGAAAATGTCTCCTATAATATTTATATCATGAACATTTATTCAAAACGATGTAGGAAGATTAAAAATTTTTTATATGGTTATTTAACCATAGCAGTGAAATGTTCTGCAATGTTGACAAGTAAAAATCCAAAACAACAAAAAAGGGAAATCTCTGTATAGTAAGAGATTACCATTCTTAGGGGGAGGGGGGAGGGAGTTGAATTAAGAAGTTATATTAAAATGATTTTGTGAATAAACAAGATACATTTTTTTCCTCAAAAAAAAAAAACTTTGTTTAAAAGAATTCTTATATGATCCAAGGCCAGTACAGATGCAATCAAATAATTTGTACACAGAAACAAAAATATGTTGGGCATAAAAATAAAACATAAAAACATTTTAAATAAAATATTTAGTTAAAAATTTTAGAAGGAAATAATGCTTGACAGTGTTTTAAAAATGAGGGTGAACCTCTTTGCAGTGATTTGATCAATTATTATAGTTTCATATAATTACACTAGAGGCCCGGTGCACGGATTCGTGCACTGGTGGTGTCTCTTGGCCTGGCCTGCGTCCTCTCACAATCTGGGACCCCTTGGGGAATGTTGGACTGCCGGTTTCGGCCCAAACCCCACAGGACAGGCCAAGGGACCCGACTGCATATAAGATCTTTGGTAAATCTCTTCCCTCCCTCCCCCTATCCCCTGTCCCTCTGAGATTCATCAGTCTGTTCCATGTTTCCATGCTTGTGTGTTGAGCAGCGGTTCTCAACCTGTGGGTTGCGACCATTGGAAAACACATATAGCATATCAGATGTTTACATTATGATTCATAACAGTAGCAAAATTACAGTTATGAAGTAGCAACGAAAATAATTTTATGGTTGGGGGTCACCAAAACAGGAGGAACTGTATTAAAGGGTCGCGACACTAGGAAGGTTGAGAACCACTGGTTGAGTGTCTGCCCCCTGGTGGTCAGTGCATGTCATAGCTACTGGTGGAACAGTCACTTAGGCTTTTATATATATAGACTAGAGGCCCGGTGCACAAAATTTTGTGCACTCGGAGGGGAGAGGGATCCC